>NC_136980.1:36040044-36052544 GCF_032717465.1 Coenobita brevimanus
TATTGCTGTGTGACATCTACAGTATAAGTGCCATGTCCGGGCCAACTGTATGGTGCTATCATCGTTTCATTTTTCGTTTCTTTTCATTTATAAAGGCTCCAACCTGCTTGCACGCATCGGCCTTGGCCAGATACTGGCGGCTCTCCATGCTGCTCGATCTCTGGTGGCTTACCTATTCAGTCCCTTATTCATGAGGTCACATCCAGTGACTTCGCCCCAAGTTTTTAAGGTCTGCCTCTCGCAGCCCTAACCCTAATGTTCACACTTCTCACTTTCTGCTGCCTTATTACTTGGCAAATTATTGACAAGGCCAGAGGTCAGCAACCCTTAAAGCTAGAAGAGCCATTTATTTTAAAGTTCCATAAAAATGTAGTGCCCTCAGAGCCGCAGTACAAAAATTTCTTTCATAAACCGAAATCTATAGTACTTCTAAATCTAAACATTACGGTGATATTGTTCGATCTACTTATATTCACAAAGCTAATCTCTCTCTCTCTCTGCATAAGTTCAGCTTAGGAAAGACATTTGGTTTGCATTTCTATAAATCATACCGATTGATGACTATAGATCTTTTTAAAGTTGAATTTAAAAAAACCTAATGTTGCCTTGCATGTGTTATTTGATGTCTTCGTTCGGAAAGCTCCTGGAGCCGCAAAAGTGTCCTAAAAGAGTCGCATGCGGCTCCTGAGCCGCAGGTTGCCGACCACTGAACAAGGCAAATGCTGAACACTTGTAGTCATACATAACGTGTTCAGGAACGACAAAAGCAATTCTCGCTGTAAATCGTGTGTAGGTGAACAGTGAATGAGTTTGGCATAGTATGATGGCCAGCATCACTTCACGATTAGAAATTATAAACGAATGTAATCAATTCGTGCTTAGCCTCTCACTCTCCATCCCCCCAACTTACACCTCCCTCTCTCATACGTCTCTCTACTCCATCCCTCCATTTCATCCTCGATCTCCCCCTCCTCTCCCCTCCTTCACTTCACTCACATACACTCTTTTATTGTGCAGGGATAGACTATCGAATGTATTAGGTACATGGTTAGTCACTTTATTATTTGTCGTGTGTAGATAAACTTATGTCTTTATGTCGCTTAATTAGTTACAGTTTAGCATTTACTGAAGATTTATTTGGGTATTTTAATCATTTAACTTCAATACACACCAATCAGGATATGTTTTATTTCATGATTCATAGTACACCTGCTATACTCATAATACACGAGTATACCATAACATTTGTACAACAATTACGTTTTCTTTCATTGTGTATTTTACGGCGACGCGGAGGCAAAATAAGGAAGTAAAGGAGCGTTGTGGTGTTGATGTGGATGTGGAGTTACGTGAAGAGACAGACAGACAAAGGAGTAGCGTAGAACTGTTGATGTGGATATTGAGTCAGTGGAGACAGACAGACAAATGAGGAAGTAAAGGAGCGTTGTTTTGTTGATGTGGATGTAGAGTTGCGTGGAGAGACAGACAGACAAATGAGAAGGTGAAAAAGCGTTGTGTTGATGTGGATGTGGAGTTACGTGGAGAGGCAGACGGACAAATGAAGAAGTAAAGAAGCGTTATGGTGTTGATGTGGATTGGGAGTTAACAGAGATAGAGAGACAATGAGGAAGTGGAAGGTTGTAGTGGTGTTGATGTGGATCTGGAGTTGCATGGAGAGACAGACAGACAAACGAGGAAGTAAAGGAGAGTTATGGTGTTAATGTGGATGTGGAGTTACGTGGAGAGACAGACGAACATATGAGGAAGTGAAGGAGCGTTGTGGTATTGATGTGGATGTGATTGAAAGTGTTGGGAGAAGTACCCTGAGATCATTTGGCCATGTGGAGATAATGGAGATTGAGAGACTGACTAGGAGAGTGTATGTGAGTGAAGTGCAGCGTGAGAAAGGGAGAGGGAGGCCGAGGAAGAGGTGGAGGGATGTGGTGGAGAGAAGAAAGAGGAAAGTGTGAGAAGGAGGGAAGACAGACTGATGCTGAAGGACAAGATGACATGGAAGCTGTTTTTGGCAAAGCACTTCTTCGTGACTAGCATCATATGAGAGTTTATTTCACGTAACTAAGTGGCAGAATAAGGCAATGCTTCGGCTTCACTTACATAGCACTTCTTCGTGACTAGCATCGTATTCCAGCTTTAATCTATTGTTATATCTCAGCAGTGATGATGGAGAATGGGCAATAAATACGATAATCATTTCGTTTCATTTTTTCTTTTCGTTTCGTTTCGTTTATAAAGGCTCCAACATGCATGCGTCAGCCTTAGTCACCTAATGGCGGTTCTCCATGCTGCTCGATCTCTGGCAGCCTCCCTGTTCAATCCCTTATGATCTCGTCTCAAGTCTTTTTCGGTCTGTCTATCGCAACCCAACCCCCAACATTAACACTTTTCACTTTCTGCACCCAATAGTCATCCCCCGTCCTCTCCACATGCCCAAACCATCTCAGTCTACCCCTCCTCATCACAGCACCAGTACACTCCAGTCCCATCCTTCCTCCCAAACCATCTCAATCTACCTCTCGTCATCACAACACCAATACACTCCAGTCCCATCCTTCCTCCCAAACCATCTCAATCTACCCCTCCTCATCACAACACCAATACACTCCAGTACCACCCTTCCTCCCAAACCATCTCAATCAACCCCTCCTCATCACAACACCAATACACTCCAGTCCCACCCTTCTTCCCAAACCATCTCAATCTACCCCTCCTCATCACAACACCATTACACTCCAGTCACATCCTACCTCCCAAACCATCTCAATCTACCCCTTCTCATCACAACACCAGTACATTCCAGTCCCATCCTACCTCTCGACTCTTCCATCGTAAACCCAGCTCCCCCGGGCCTTGCACTCAGGGACGCACTACACATCCACCTAACCATTGTCATTTCTGTACATTTGAGCCTGCGAATATCCTCTTCCTTCACTGCCCAGGTCTCACTACCATACAGCATTACACTCCTAACACATTCTGCATACAAAGATCCCTTAGCACGGGGGGAGAGCCCTCTCAATGTCAGGAGAGGCAACAGCTCCCTGAACTTCTTCCAACCACTCCTCACTCTAGCCACACAGCTTGCTCCATCATCATCATCATCATCATCATCATCCGGACTTCCTTTCCCGCCCTAGGTAAGGGTGAGGAGTAACAAAGTCCAGAAAGCCTAGGTATGCCCAGTTCAATGAGCCACGCTTCCATTCACTCATCATTCAAGCCCCCGGAATCCTGGCTCCATCAGATAAGGGAAAAAAAAAAAAAACACCGATTTCTGTAGCTTCTCATATACCCACCTGATAAAGTCAGTCCGGACTCTGTCACGTTAAAAAGGGCTGCCAGATCCCTGGTTATTTTGCTCCGCACAACATTCATCCAGCCAGCTCGATCTCTTGTCCGTCCCTTAGCCTCACCGACTTCCATACATCTCTTTCTCACACACTCATCCACCATATCTCTCCACCTTCTCCTTGGCCTACCTCGCCTCCTCCCTCCTTCAAATGCGCTCAGATATACCTTTTTCACCACTCTATTGTTATCCATTCTCTCCACATGACCATACCATCTCAGTACACTCTCTTCGATTCTGGTGTCACCAACTTCCTCACTCCACATCTTTCACACAACCTTGTCGCACGCCCACACCGATCGTGAACCATTCACTCAGATGCCCATTTACCCTTACACATGCTTCACTACCATCATCAACGTCATCATTATCATAATAATAATAATAATAATAATAATGTTATAATAATAATAATAATAATAATAATAATAATAACAATAATAATAATAATAATAATAATAATAATAATAATAACAATAATAATAATAATAATAATAATAATAATAACAATAATAATAATAATAATAATAATAACAATAGTAATGAAGACGATGATGATGATGATGATGATGATGATGACGATGATGATGATGATGATGATGACGATGATGATGATGATGATGATTCTTGTCGACAGATAGACGTAAGGAACTGAAGGAATTCCACAGCAAGCCATGAAGAAAGTCAGGGGAAAGCCAGTCAGCCAGCCAGTCAGTAAGCCAGTCAGCCAGCCAGTCAGCCAGCCAGTCAGTAAGCCAGTCAGCCAGCCAGTCAGCCAGCCAGTCAGTAAGCCAGTCAGCCATCACTTACCTGCGTTAAAAGCTAAGTAATATTTCGACTGTTAGCTTAGATAGATAGATAGATAGATGGATGGATGGATGGATGGATGAATGGATGGATGGATGGATGGATGGATGGATGAATGGATGGATGGATGGATGGATGGATGAATGGATGGCTGGCTGGATGGATGGATGGATGGATGAATGGATGGATGGATGGATGGATGGATGGATGGATGAATGGATGATAGACTGATAGATAGATGGATAAATAAATAGATGGCTGTAGGGATGGAGGGATGGGTGGATAGATACGTGGACATATAGATAGATAGATAGATAGATAGACAGATGGATGGATTGATAGATAGATAGATAGATAGGAAACTTCACACTGCCACACTTCACTCTAACACACACACACACACACACACACACACACACACACACACACACACACACACACACACACACACACACACCCTGCCTAGGTAAACTCTTTCACTTTTATCTATCAACTACCTTTCATTCTTGCTGGAAGTTTGCTCTCATTCAGCCAGTCCCAAAGAAGGGTGACCATTCCCAACCCTCTAACTATCGTCCAATTGCTTTAACATCCTGTGTCTCAAAAGTTTTCGAGTCAATTCTTAACAGAAAATTTTTAAAGCATCTTTCCTATCACAACCTTCTTTCTGATCGTCAGTATGGGTTCCGTCAGGGAAGCTCCACTGGCGATCTTCTCACATACCTTTCAGATTCCTGGTCATCCTCCTTTCGGGACTTTGGCGAAAGCTTTGCCACTGCACTTGACCTCTCAAAGGCTTTCGATCGAGTCTGGCATAAATCTTTAATTTCCAAACTGCCGTCTTACGGGGTCTATCCTTCTCTCTGTGTCTTCATCTATAGCTTCCCTTCTGGTCGTTCTATAGCCGCTGTTGTAGATGGCCATCGTTCTTCTCCTAGATCTATCAACAGTGGTGTTCCTCAGGGCTCTGTCCTGCCACCAACTCTCTTCCTTTAATTCATCACTGACCTTCTAAGCTGTACATCTAACCCTATCCACCCGTACTCTGATGATTCCACCCTTCATAGAGAAGCTCAGGCAGTGAACACACGTGGGAGAGAGAGAGAGAGAGAGAGAGAGAGAGACAGGTAGACAGACAGACAGACAGACCGAGAGAGAGAGACAGACAGGCAGAGACAGAGAGACAGAGACTGAGGGAAAGACAGAGAAAGAGAGAGACAGAGACAGAGACAGACAGACAGACAAAGCGAGAGAGAGAGAGAGAGAGAGAGAGGCAGACAGACAGACATAGAGACAGGCAGACACTGAGACAGACAGACAGACAGACAAACAGAGTGGCTGGGGACGAGAGGCCAGAAGAGACGGGCTGGGGACGCGCCTGACGTATCATATTCTCTCGTCTGGCGCGTCCCCAGCCCGTCTCCTTGACTCTCGTCCCCAGCCACTCCCTCCACCCCCCCTCCTCTCCCTTAGTCATTTTCTCTTCCTCCTTACTTCCTGCTTCCTTCCTTCCTTCCTTTCTTCCTTCCTTTCTTCCTTCCTTTCTTCCTTCCTTCCTTTCTTCCTTCCTTCCTTCATTCATTCCATCGATCCTTTCTTCCTTCCTTCCTTCCATCGATCCTTTCTTCCCTTCTTTCTTCCTTCCTTCCTTCCATCGATCCTTTCTTCCCTTCTTTCTTCCTTCCTTCTTCCTTCCTTCCTTCTTTCCTTCCTTCCGTTCTTCCTTCCTTCCTTCCTTCCTTCTTTCCTTCCCTCCTTTCTTCTTTCCTTCCTTCCGTCCTTCCCTTCATCCATCCTGTCTGTCTGTCTGTCTGTTGTCTATTAGGTATCTCCATATATACATACTAATGGCCTACCTACCGTCCTACCTACATATCTACTAACTTACTTACCTACCTACCTTCGTATCTACTTACCTACCAGCCTACCTACCTATTTATCTACTTACCTACCTTCCTACCTACTTACCTACCTTCCTACCTACTTACCTACCTACTGACCTATCTACCTACTTTACTCTTGCCTACCTACCGGCCTGCCTACCTACCTACCAACCTACTTACCTACCTACCAACCTACTTACCTACCCACCTATTTCTCTGTCTACCTACCTACCAATCTACCTACCTACCTATCTAAATACCTACCTACTTTGCCTACCTCCTTATCTACCTACTTACCTACCTACTTACGTTTATTCTTGCCTACCTACTTGCCCACGTTCTTCAGTTAGCTGTAACTGCCCAGCCTCAGTACTGATGCACACACACACACACACACACACACACACACACACACACACACACACACACACAGTCAAAGGCCTTCCTCTGTCTCTGTCTGTCTGTCTGTCTGTCTCTCTCTCTCTCTTTCTCTCTTTCTGTCTCTCCCTGGATGGAAGACAATTCAAAAACGTACACACACAGACACACACACACACACACACACACACACACACACACACACACACACACACACACACACACACATCACGAAGCATACACGTACAGTACATACACACGCATAGACACCAACACATATACGTCAAACACACGCACATACACACCTACACATGTACGTCACATACACACACGCACACACGTCATACTGATAAGACTGTTTATACTTACACACCTACACATGTACGTGAAATATACTCACATGACTACACACACGCACACGTCACACTGATATGATTGTACACACACACACACACACACACACACACACACACAAGTATTCTAAGGTAGGACTTGATGGTGGGGAAAGGAGTGTGTGTGTGTGTGTGTGTGTGTGTGTGTGTGTGTGTGTGTGTGTGTAACACACTCTAACCAAGCCACACTCTAACCAAGGCAAGACTATGAATATTGTCCACTATACTCTTTTTACTCTAACTTGGCCTAAAACTGCCCTATTTCCGTCCTGAATGCTGAGTTGTAGCAATAGATGAACACTGGAAGATGATGCTGGTCACGAAGAAGTGCTGAGGCAAGGTTGTAGAGCCATAGCATTGTACTTTCTGCCACTGAACTACGTGAAATCAGCAGCAAAAGAACGAAAATCTGGGCCAAGTGAATGTGAAAAGAATATATCTCCCGCAGTTTATATATAATGTTTTTGTACGAACATTTATATCAACAGTTACCTTTTTTTCCTTCATAATATGTAAGAACGACGTCGAACCAAGTTTTTGAAAAGATCCAGGAATGTAAGAGTTCTCTGTGGTAAGAAATTAAGGAGAAAAGTGTTGTGGGTGTTGGCGGAGCATTGCGGTGAGATGTGCAGGCACACGCATGACTGTACACACACACACACACACACACACACACACACACACACACACACATTACTCTCTAATGGAACTTGCTGGTGGGAAAATGTGTGTATGTAACTGGTGGTGTGAGAGGTTGCCATGGTAACACACAGGCACCTCCCACTAGTCAACCAAAGACTTCCTTAGCGATATATTTTTGGACAAGGCTGATTAACATCCTTTTGTACGTTTTGTATGCAGATTATGGTAAAGCTTGAAGTATTTATACAGCACAGTAGGAGAGCAAGGTGTAATAAGCAAAATAAATAGCTAAGGAAGAGGTGCTAGGGAGTTGTAGAATGAGTTTATAGCTGTAATTTTTACCAGAGCGTTCCATTAATACATCCATTATATTCCGGATCAAAGACTTTTATCACTGGAATGAATCTTTGTCTCAAAATACGTTATATGGGACACTATTCACCAGCCTCATGTTATCAATGGTGAAGGATGCTCATGCACAATATAATTATTTAAGACTAACTTAGTGTCACGTGGAAGGCTTATATATTCCCGATTCATAATCTAAACATAGTCTACCCCGTAACCGTTCTCTTATATCCCGTTCTCCCTTATCTCGCTTGTGCACTAGATGGCGTGAAGGTAATGGCCTCGCAGTTTTAACGTTGAGTCGTTACTCCGTAGCTTTTCTCCTCCGTGGAGTCGAGTACTTCATACTGATATTCATGCTTTCGTGAAGCTGTGGTGCTTCATTCAGAGTCGAGGTGAAATAAACCTGCATGAAATTAGTTAGTTAACCAGGAGCAATGGGACGTGAATAACCTTGCACGGCGCTAGACCAGAGTCCATAGGTGAGGGAGTAAGTTGGATAAATTAGTGACTGATGTTAGAGGACATCGACAGTGGATCCAGCCGTTGAACTAAAGCTTGATGTATCTAGTGGGAAGGTGGTAGTCGGATATTAACCATTTATGAAGGTATGTTCTATATTTACTACTTGTACAGCTTTATTTTGGACTTAAATTTGATAGTGATAGTTTTAAGAATAGGTGATAGGAGTGATTTGAGTGACACAGGTGGTTGAATATTTGTAAATCTGCATTTAATTCATGTGTACAGCTGAAATGTTTATGTATATATTAATCATTGTTACGACAGCCACATATAGAGGGAGGTGGTTTTTGTTTTGGGGGTTCGTAGGAAAGTGCTGGGCTGTAGCAATAACGACGAGTGGGGTAGGTCATCCAGGGAGTGGGTACGGTTTGGTGGGAATTGGCTAGTAGTGATGAGAGGCGCGGTGCAGCATAGCCCCTTCCCTTGTCCCCTGTATTTTTCCATATCGTGGAGCAGTGGCTTTAAACTGCAAGATTAAGGACTGACAACGGGGTTAGTTAGATTTATAGGTACTTTTACATCAAGGCATTGACGAAAATAAAGGATTCGTGAGGGAAACTTTCGGTTCTGTTGAAAAGTGACCTGTGTTCGTCACTTGCTTCAATTTTTTATTTTATTAGTTAGGTTATGTATTTACCGTCATGTTTTCCTTAGCTACCATCTGATAGCTTGTTCAGTTCAAGTTGTACTGCTGTTGGTCTGTTTGACAATGAACATTAGTGTGTGTGTGTGTTTTAAGTAATGATCTTCAATTTCTGATCTCCCAACATTCTTTTTTTCCCATATTCTCTCCTACACCCTGACCCTCTGACCCCCATATCCACATTTTGTCCACCATATTGGGTCGGTGGCTGGCACAATGTTGACTCTTCACTACACTTAATTACTGCCTCCATTGTTTTGGTACCTGTAGTATTAGTCTGCCTTTTTTCCCATCAGTCAGCTCGGACTGAATAGGGTTTTGGTCAATTAAAGCTTTTATGGTTCGTTCAAGTGTCGCTGTGGAAGGGTTAAAAAAGTCGTTTAACTCCTCTTGACGAGAAAAAATCGTTAACAAGTATTGGTTTAAACCCGCAGTGTCTAGCTGAGTAGACTAAAACTGGAGCCAAGCAACCGCCCCTGCAGGGTAGTTTGTCTTGACTAAGTCATGACATTAAATTCCTAAAAACTTTCGTATTATTTGTGTAGAACTAAGTTAATTCTTACGTACCTCGTGAAACAAGTGGTTTCTTCATTGAGTATATATTTCGTCCACTGTTTGCAAAATTTAATTTTTATCATTGCTTCGTCTGGGATCGAATAGAAAGTTTTCCCCAGTTATTTTCATTTATATTCAACTCGTAAGAGGAATGAGTATGGCTGAGAGGAATGAGTGGCTGAATGTTTGAAACATATTACACATTACATTTTACCAAAGTGTATTAATAATGCTTTAAACTCCACATGTGCCTTGGTTGCTCGGTCGAGTTCAGAAGACTGGTGAGTGGACGATGTCACTGCCAAACCAACGTGACCTGGATGGGTGAGAGGTCTCTGTAAAAGCAGTAGCCGGCACACAGCACTCACGGACACACATCCCCACCTCATCTCTCTCTCGCCCCTCTCATACCGTCTACTTCAAGAATTCCAGACTATCGATGTTTAATATTTAACATCTCGAAGTGGCCTACCGCAGCCGCAGACAGCAGCAGTTTGTGGAAGCAGAGAAGGCTGAGGAAGGCGGCTGTAGTGGAGTGAAATTTTACTAACATATCGCCACAAAACTGTGAAAACATTGTCATATGGATATGGAAAAAAAAAGTGAATAAAGTATGGTGGGATATAAAGTGGAAGATATAAGAAATAGCTACGGACATAGGAAATAAAAGTAATCAAAGTTAACTGGAGAAAGTAAAGTATGGCCAGGAAACATTTGGAAGAAATTGAGACTATGGACTTTGAAATAATGGAATGTAAATGAAAATACCTGTCGAGTATACAAGTTGTCATTCACTGTACACTTTACACTGTCACTGTTAATGAAGTTTTACGTGTTGTGGGTGTGAATGTATTGTATTAACTTAGTAAACCTATACTGTTCTTTCACTTTCTTTAACCTATGGAGACTTACCACAACTGTCACTTATAAAAGGGGGGCCTGATTTGAGGAATATTGTATGTCTGGCGTGTAAAGTAATTCGTGTCAGACATGACTTTCCCATGCTGTGAAGTGATTCTCCTGCAGCAGACGACGCCCCGCCATAGCAAGGCGTGCGGAAGAGTATGTTTATTACATGCATAAATGCCACATTTAGAATGACACTTTTAACATGGGCACCATAGTCTGCTGCACATCTGTTATGTGGGTGTATGGTTATCACTCAGCGTTGCACAAAGGGTTACAGGGAACCATTAAGCTTGTTAAGCGATGTACTGTACTCACCTGAAGTAGAAAGAATGATAGACAGAAAGGATGAATGATACAGGAAGAGGAGGGTTGACAGAAAATATAATTAGGCAGCACTACAGGAGTGGATGTTGGTTGCCACACTATCAGCACATTAGAGTATAATAAAACTGGTGTCACTGTTAATATGTATAATTTCAACTCTATAACCTTCTCCCGGAGAGGGTATATAAGCTGTCGGTTCAGTTTGGGGTCCTAAACTTTTGAAATGCATAAAAACTTAGGCGTTAATACTCCTAATTTTCAGAGGAAGGACGTTCTTTGAGACTAACCCATTACGGTGTTTCTATAAAGTGAAAAAATTGCCCTGTAGTAAGACGAGGCTTAGTCTAGGCAATGATGTTAACCCCTTCAAAAGCATGACATTTTCTAATTTACATGTCTCAAAATTATTGCTTAACTTCATCTTTTTTGTTTTTTGTTTTTTTTAATAAATTTTCTGTTGTAAAAGGCTTGCCGGCTTCTGGCCATTAGTTCCTTCTTCCCTGCCTGAAAAAAAATAGAAGGGGTTAATTAAGGCTATATCTACGACTATATATAAGAACTACAGTCCGAAGAGTCTCTAAAGTCTTTTAGGGACAGCGTGAACAATTCGTTATAAGATTGAAAGGGGTAAGCATTATTGTTTTAATATTACAGGCGTCCTGGGTTTGTTAGGACGCTGATATACAGAGGGAATTTCGTAGCCAAAATATCGAGGAACCAATAGAGAATGATTCCAACAGAGCTTGATGCTTAGAGGAAAACAGGTCACGAATACCGGCGTGGGTGAGATGGGCAGCTGTCAAAAATAGCGACGTGAAAGGGGAGAGCAAGATGGGGGGGGGAAATGGAGAGCGATGGAAGCCGAGGGAGAGATGGAGGGAGAGGGAGAGAAATGGAGGGATGGGGAGATGGAGGAAAGGAGGGAGGGGGGTAAAGGACAAGCAGGGTCTGAGGAGAGAATATTTTACATAACAATGGGCAATAGCAAGAGATGCCTTATAACTATTAAACTCTGCCACTCGCACAAACGTTAGGTGATACTGGATATTAGTCTTGGCCATATTTAGCTATATTATTTCTCCATCCCTAAGCAGCTTTTCTTCTTCAGACAACCTAAGAGCACAATGTAACATCTGGCGTATTTGTGAGGGAAGATGAGAGAGACTGGCTGTTGTGGTCTACACGTAGTCAGGAAAGCTACAACGTAGGACAGATTTAGCAGTTTATTTCATCCTTATGCAAGATTTTTCGTGCTAGTCAACCTCAGGGCACGAGTAACAACTGGCGTGTCTGTGTGAGGGAAGATGAGAGAGTTGACAGTTGTGGTTTACACGCGAAGCCAAGCATGTGCTCCTGTCAGCTAGCGTCTGTGATTCTTGTTAACATTTACAGAGTCCATGTTACGGATCGCCTTTTTGATAACACGTCCTTCATAAAGTTTCATTGCTATTACAAAAACATCTGACATTGTTTTGGAGGATGACGGTTGCTTAATACAGTTCCATTATTGCCTGTAAATTTTATCTTCCGTTTTCCTCCAATACACAGTACCAGCTGCATATAGAAATTTGTAATATTTTAGAATATACCCCTGACTTGAAATGGTGCCTACAAACACGTGTTAAAATGTTATCTTGCTTCTACGCCCAAGGTAAAGAGATTATAAGGTAGTTTCACAGGGTGGGGGGGGCAAAAACGTGTCTGTCTGTGCATGACGTCACAGATAA
>NC_136980.1:36062544-36208148 GCF_032717465.1 Coenobita brevimanus
TCACGATTACTAACACCGTACACAGCGTAAAAAAGACCAGGCGCGCTCCATCAGCGCGCCTTCTCGTAAATATTGATACTCGTTTTATTTTATTTCAGACGATATTTTGAGTGCTATTTCGTTCATTTTAGTCTTTAACTGTTCGTACGAGTTTGTTCTACAGTAACAAGGCATTCAAGAATGAACAGAACACGAACATCACTGGTACTAACACAGTACATGCAGCAAAAGGATAAATATACTGTACTGTTTAAGCATACGTTAGAAAAATAAAGAACCTCTATACAGTACGTATATCTCATGTAGAATGGGAAGACATTGGCGCGCATTTAAACCTAGTCCCATGAACAGTGAACAGCAAATGTTTTTGGCGACTCACCACCAAAAATTTAACTTTCTACCGAGAAGAAACGAAAACAAGAAGAAAATTAGAAGAAAATAAAAAGTTTCTCATGAATTTATCACCCCTTCCTGGATCCTGTCGTATAATAGTGGGAGAAGAATGATGATGATGATGATGATATGAAACTACAAGCATCCCGTACTTTGGAAATCCTACACGCTTAAAGCGGCCCCTACAGTGTGCCTGTCAGCTGTGCGCTACTGCCATACTTCCAACTGACCTCCCATACAGGCAAGCTCATCTAAAAATATTTGTGGATGGCTTTGGTACAGCCTAGTATAGTTTTACTTATACAAAAAAGCTATAAGGTTTTTATGAAAGAATCGCTTTTTGTTATAGTAATTACAAAGAACTTTGTACAACTTGGCAGAGTTGCTCATGCTGTGTGCCAGGTCTTTCGAGGCGGATTTGGGTCAGATTAGTGTCACACACACGCACGCACACACACACACACACACACACACACACACACACACACACCACACACACACACACACACACACACACACACACACACACGCCACCTGTCCTGTTCTGCGCGCTTCATTCATTCTTCCGCACTCGAGGACAATGGATGCCTCTCCAAAGCCTCAATCAAAACACCTGCACAGTCAAGCCAAAGGAGTTATATACAATGTAAACCAGTATTTTCAGCGAGAGAAGGAGAAGGGGGATTTTATTACCAGCTTATCAAAGGCTACTTGCCGGACAGCTGAGGCAACAAAAGTAAGCGAAAGAACAATAAAAAGAATATGCAAAGAAGCAAGAGATAATGAAGAAAGTAATGAATTTATGTCTCCCAAGAAACGGCAACGCACAAGACCCATTGCTGATTTCTTTGACGAATTTAATGAAGGTGTTCTACGACGAACCGTGCTCGGTTCCTACGAGAGGAAAGAGATACCCACACTGGCAAAACGCGCCAAGACTTTTACCTCTTAGGTGGTGTGGAAACAAAGTCGAAATATAATAATAATAATAAATGCGTGCGCACACACACACACACACACACACACACACACACACACACACACACACACACATACACAGTGAGAGGGGAGGGGGAGGGTAAATGGTGGGCTGTACCAAGGCCACCTAAAAATAGCCTTGGCCTACGTGAGGTCCATAGAGGTAGGATTATATTACAATAATGTCGGAGTCTTAAGGTTGTGAATTGTTTAAGTATTTTCAGTAACTTGTAAATTGTTTGAAATATGTTAGGAAAATTCGGACTCATAAGCATTTGATATTCTTGATGGGAAAATAGAAAAGAAATGTGGTTAAATGGTAAATGCTGCGGCAGAAGTGAATTGGGCGAGTGTTATTGTGAGTTTGCTTGCCACGCTGAAACAGAGCTGGTGTATACATTGCCCCCCACGCACCATTATTCCTGACCCCCCACCCCCCCACCACCACCCCTCATCCTGATCCCCCCCACACACCTTCTCGACCTCCTCACTCCCAACCATCTCTACCTGACACCCTCCTCACACACACTCCTCTCCTCCTTTACCTCCTCCCACACCTCTCTTCCTGACCCCTTCCACACCCCATCCCTCATCCCTAATTCCCCACACACTCCAGCTCGACCCCCTCACTCCCCACCCTCTCTTCCTGAACCTTCCCACACCCCACCTTCTCTTTCTGACCCACCCCACACTCACACTTCTCTTTCTTACCTCCTTTGCCTGTTTTCTTTTCCCTCATTTGCCTTACTTTTCCAAGTTTTATTTGCGTTTCTGTTTTTAGTTTCATCTTTTCAACACCTCTCTTCCTTATTTTCTTTTCCTGTTTGTTTCCCTTATTTTTTTCTTTTCCTGATTAAAAATTTTCTCTTCTCGTATTTATTTCTCTCGTTTTCCCATTACAGAAAACATCCACTTTTTTCTGTTCTTTTCTCTTTTTTCAAGTTTTTCCTTTGATCTTCCTTTTCGTTCTCCCAATGATGTATATATATATATATTTTTTATTTCCCGATTGCATCCCCTTCCCTCATTTTCCCCTCATCCTGATCTGTGTGCCTTTTTCCTATCGTCAATTTTCTCGTTAATTTTGCTGTTCTTGTATACACTCTTCTTCAGGTTCATCTTCGTCTTTATCTTACTCATCTTCGTCTTCATCCTATTCATCTTCATCTTATTTATCTTGGTCTTCATCTTATTCATCTTCGTCTTCATCGTATTTATCTGTATCTCCATCTCCATGATAATAATAATATCATTGGTGTTGTAATAAGTACCAGTATTTCCTAACTCACATTTTACGTTTTTACCACCGTCCCTCTCTCACTTTTTTTTTTTTTTTTTCCTCGAGCATCAAGCATCCTTCGCCAGTGTTTGACTCTCTCTCTCTCTCTCTCTCTCTCTCTCTCTCTCTCTCTCTCTCTCTCTCTCTCTCTCTCACGGATTTAATTTCCTAACTGCTTATTGTCTCGTCGTTGCCTCGCTGTTTATTTAGCTGTGAGGGCCACTTGCGACAATATGACCCCAGAGACCAACCACCTTCTGTCTGTCCCTGCCCCTGTCCCTGTCCCTACCCCTGTCCCTGTCCCTGTCCCTGTCCCTGTCCCTGCCCCTGTCCCTGTCCCTGTCCCTGTCCCTGTCCCTGTCCCTGTCCCTGTCCCTGTCCCTGTCCCTGTCCCTGTCCCTGTCCCTGCCCCTGCCCCTTTCCATGCCTCTTTCTCTAGTGTCCCTGCTGAATCCTTGTCTCTGTTCCTGCCCCTATCCCTGTCTCTGCCCCTATTCCTGTCCCTGTCCCTTGTCTTTCCCATTTCCTGTCCCTGTTTCTGCTCCTTCTCCTGTCCGTACCCCTGTCCCTGTCTCCCTGTCTGTCTCTGCCAAATTCCTGTCCCTTCCCCTACCCTCACCCTCCCTTCCCCCGCCACTGCCCTTCATTATACCCAGGCGCATAAAACGTGAGATCATAATACATCTGGAGATATTCGGAAGCGACTTGACACGGTATAAAAATTGGAGGACTGTAGGAATGGTAAATATTGGAGTAAATCTGACTAATCTGTTGAATATGCAAATTGAAATCTGCAGTGGTGGAATTGAATTCGTTCTCACAGTTGACGAAAGAAGAGATTTGGCTAGATTTGGAGAGGAATTCATTAGGTTCCTCTCTGTAGATGTGTAGTGTATATTTATTTGTATTAATATTGGAAAAAAATTCATTATGATCGTATAGTTAGATGTATACAATATTTGTTTATTTTATTTTTATCATGTATACGGTTTATATTCTAATTTTTATATATGATACTGTAGCACATAAATGTCCATAATCACAACCGACTTTCCCACATAATATATTGGATGGTTTGGGTTCAGACGCAAGAGTAGGAAAGCATAAACGTAGACAAAAACTATCAACAGAGTGACCAGTGAAATGGGATTCAGTACATACACACATATATTCCTTCCTTTTTGAATGTATAGGAGCATGAATAAAATTAGGACGTGTGTTTTGTATATATGAAGTGGAGTATAAAGGAGGAGAGTACGAAGGGTGTGTGTGATGTGGTGTTTGTGGGGTGTGGGGGTTTAATGTGGTTGTGGTGGCGGTGGGGGTGTGGTGTGATGGTGTGAATGTGGTGATAGGACTGTGTAGTATGAGGGTGGTGGTAGGACTTGTCTGGTGTGTGGTTTGGTGTGGTAGTGGTGTTGTTTTAGTAGGAGGGTGGTAGTAGAAATGGTGTGAGGTGGTTGGTGTGGATGTGAGGGTGGAAATGGGCCGTGTGATGATGTGTATGGTGGTATGAGTAGCAGAAAGTGGTAGTATAAGAGTGTGGTGGTGTGGTGTGAGAGTGGTAGCAGTATGTGTGGTGGTGTTGTGTAAGACTGTGGTGGTGTGGTGCTGGTGGTGTTTGAGGGTGCAGCACACGGAAACAAGGCCCCGAGGTAAAAAGTTAGGGGTCGGGGCGAGTCACATACACTCCACTTCTTGTCTACCACTGCTTCCTGCTTGGCCACACGGCAGGGGGTTTGTGTGTGTGTGTGTGTGTGTGTGTGTGTGTGTGTGTGTGTGTGTGTGGTGAATGCCCTCCTGTTACCAAGTGTGTTTTTACATGTGTGTGTGTGTGCTTGCGTGTGTTGTGGAGGTGAATGCCCCCTTGTTACTGGGTGGGTGTCTGTGTGTGCGTGTGTGTATGTTGAAAGGCCTCATTTTGGGTGCTTGCCTGCTTGTTTTTATTTATGTTTCTTTGTCGTCGTCGTCACCATCATCATCATCATCATCATCATCATCATCATCATTATCATCAGTTAATTTATCTGATATATATCGTGTTGACCTTATTCTACACAAGACTACGCAGCCGCTCAATGCTTTAAGGCAAAATTAATATATTGACCTAAAAAAACTTGCCCTTAAACCTAAAATAATTGTTAAACCCAACAGTCCGATCTGCTTTATTATTGCTCTTATTTCTGATGCTAAAAAAGTCTGAGTTTAGGAGAGAGCTCAGGTAGAGGAGGAGGTAATGGAGGCTCTATCTTACGCTCTACTTCCCAAGCTCTCCTCTAAGCTTAATGTAATCGCGTGTAGGCAGCAAGAAAAAAATAATTCAGAACATTAGATTGAAGGGGTTAACTTGGGAGAAAAGGTGAGAGAGTAAGCCCCGTGAAATATCCTGGCTTTGACATGCCTTGGGTGCCACCTGAAGAACACCTTGCCTTCTACAGGTGTAATTATTAAAGGTGGAGTGTAGGATTACTTGCGCCTCAAGCCATCCTACCACCTGCCTATTGGCCCTAAGTGAGGAATGGCCTTAACCACGGACTGTCCCTCTTTACTGTGTGTGTGAGAGAGAGAGAGAGAGAGAGCCCTGATGAAAGAGACGTGAGAGAGTAATAAAGGAAAGCATTAGTGGCGAGTAGGAATTATAGGAGTGAGTTCCAGCGAGAGTAGGAGTAAATAGGACAGAGTACAGGGCAAGGGTAAAGCAAGAGTGCGTGAGAGTACCAAGACAGCTGGGATTAGTCAGAGAGAGAGAGAGAGAGAGAGAGAGAGAGGGGGGACCAGGATGTAAGGGAGGGCAGATGTCAGGTCGTGGGAGACGAGAGGGACTGAATGGGACCCGTGAGAGAGAGTGAGGGACATACACAGGGCAGACTAGGACACACCCCGGGGAAAATACTCAAACGAGGAGTGACAGTAAGTGATAAAAAGGAGGGTGGGTGGCGGTCGAGAGTGGAAATGGAATTAAGAAAGGTACCGTGGGGCCTGGAGATGGTAGGGGGTGCCTGGGGGGGAAAGGGGAAAAGGGGGAAGGGGGAGGGGAGTGTGGGAGATATGTATGATACGGTATGATGAAGGAATAGGTTTGAATATGGTGAAGGATAAACAGTACTCTTTTTTACTCTACTTGGGCTAAAATTACATTCTCTCGGTCTTGAATTCTAGGTTGTGACAATAGATTAACAGTAGAATATGATGCTAGTCCTGAAGAAGTGCAGTGAAAATAACGCTGAGTCGTAGAGTCGTAGCATTTCATACATTGTGGTACACGAAATAATCTGCGAAACGACGAAAATCTTGGCCAACTTAAGGTGAAAGAACTGTAGATTTGCAGGAGGATGTGTTGATACTGTAAGAACGTTGGTGGAAGGAATGTGGGATGTCTGAGGGTTCTGTGTGGTGAAGGTATAGTTTTTAATATTAAGGGTGTGGATCTGGTGAAAAGTATGCTGAGGGTGTGATGTGATGGTATGGTAAGAAGGATGGCGCCAGGGAGAGGTGAAAAGGGGTAGGGGAAGGGTGTCTGTGAGTGTGGTAAGGTGTGGTAAAGGTATGATTAAGGATATGAGTCTAATGAAGGATATGATAGACGTATATTGTCTGTAGTGTGCAGGGGTATGTTACGATCTGAAGGTCTGTGGAAGGGGGAAGTATACTGAAATGTGGGTATGCTACGTTTTGCTGAATGGTTATGTAGATGGTGTGGCAAAGGGGTATATTATTGAGAGTATGTTGTGCCCGGTGAAAAGATATGCTAGAGGTATGGTCAAGGTCCATGAAAGTGCTAGACATATCTCTGTGTGGTTAAAGGTTGAAGTGTGAGGTGTGTGTGAAGTATGACCGTGTGAGGTAATGCAGTCAAAAATGTGTCCATGTGAGGTACAGAAATGCGGCAGTATGAGGAATGGCAGTGAGAAATGTGGCAGTGTAAGGGGTGTGTAGGAAGTAGGAGAGTGGGGAATTTGGCAGGGATTAATTTTGTAAAGTATAGCAGCGTGATATATGACAGTGTGAATTATGGCAACGAGAAACCTGACAGCCTGAGGTGTTTGGAAGCTGTGTCACTGAGAACGTAACTGTGTGAGGTGTGTGGCAGTGAGAAGTGTGACAGAAATACGGCAGTGTGAGGGGTAATATTAGCCCATTACTCTCGTCAGCTTAGGATGCCTCTCTGGCAAGTCGTCCTGTGCCATTTCTCTTGCATATTACACCTTCATATTCTCCCGTGTGTCTCTTATATAGTCGTAGTTTGCATAAATAACGTACAAGGGAATATTAACGCTCCATATGCTTAAATGAACAGGTAAGGAGGAGGTGAGGGAAAGCCTTCTAAGCCGATGAGAATACGGTTTATTGTCTGCCCGTGGGTGGGAAAGAGAGGGGGGGGATGATGATGATGATGATGATGATGATGATAATGATGATACGCACCTCACAACCAGATATTCCAGCCATGCAGAGATGATCAAAGTCACAGTAGTAGAAGTCTGTCGTATCCAGCTGTTTGCTGCTTATTTTCTCGAGTGTATGGCAATGCAGACGTAAGCTGCCCTGAACCATCTAACTTTAACCAACCCTAGCCTAACCTAACCTAAAATAACCTGTCCTTATCTATCCTAACGTATCCTAACCTAACCTAACCAAACCAAACCAGATCAAGGGTGAGGAAAGTGCCTGTCGTAAATCGTAGAAGACAAGGGGCTGAATAAAATCAAGTGGTAAACATCACTGGTGTCAGGAATGTGTCATAAATCTCTGCAATAGTATGTATAGATAACAGAACATTTCCTTCCATAACCTCTGAAATAATACCAGAATATAAAGTCCCACTACAAGTTATATATTATTCACTATGAGTAAGAATGGGAAATTTTTGGAATAAAAACCAAACCGAACCAAGCCAAATGCCAACCCAACCCAACCCAACCCAACCCAATCCAGTCCAGTTCAATCCAGTCCAGTCCAGTCCAGTCCAGTCCAACCCAACCCAACCCAACTCAACCCAAACCAACCCAACCCAACCCAACCAACCCAACCCATCCCATCCCCACCCAACCCAATCCAACCCAGCCTAACCCAGTCCAACCCAACCCGGCCAGGCCCTTACCAAGCCAACTCAAACCAAACCCAGCCTAAACTATCCCCAACCAAGCTGCATAAATTTATTCTGAAACTGTACAAGGAGGAAGCAAGTCTCTTCCTTGGTGCTGCCCGTCAGAGGAAGTAACTTGGCCGCTACAAAAAGGTGAGGGAGGTGGAGTTCACGGTGAGGGACGGCCAACTTGGTGGAGGAGGACGTAAGGAAGGAGAAGTTTTGGAGAGAGAGAGAGAGAGAGAGAGAGAGAGAGAGAGAGAGTACAAAGGAGTGTGTGTGTGTGTGTGTGTGTGTGTGAGTGAAACCCCCCTCCCCGCACACACAAGCACAAACTTAAACAAACATACCCTAAAACACCAATAGATCCTCGCACATTACAACCCTAACTCAGTCCCCAAAAAACACTATTACCTAAATACACAAACAGCCAAAATAAAAGCACAAGAAAAAGAAAAGAAAAAAAAAAAATCCCAGAGAGCCAAAAAGAAAATGTGACCCCCAGAGCTAAGGCGAAGGGGGAACTATTTAATATTTGCCAGACGAGTAATGGAATCCTCTACAGGCTGGTGTGTGTGTCTCTTTCTCCGGCCCTCCTCTACCCGCTTAATCCACTTTGTCTCCTAAATAAAGCCAGACGCGGAATGTTGACACCGAGATCGTAATATGAAGTTGGGAGTTTGGGGAGTTGTGGGGAGGTTTGGCAAGGGGAGGAGTGAGATGGGAAGGATGAGAAGGGGAGAAGAGGGCGTTGGGAGAAGGGGAAGAGAATGATGGGGGTGGGGAAAGGGATGGGTGTGATGGGGAGAATGAGGAAGGAGAGAAGGGGATATGGGGAAGGGAAGGAAAGTTGTGGGGAAAGTGGGGAAAGGGAAGGAGAGAGATGAAGATGAGGAAAGGGAGGAGAGGAGGTGAATGTTAGGAAGGGAAGGAGAGTGACAGGAATGGTGGGGAAAGGGGAGGAGAGGTGGGGGAGACAAAATTGGGGAATGAATATAACGTGAGAGAAAGATAGGGTTTGGGTAGAAGAGAGGTGGAGAAACTGGAAAAGGCTTGAGGAGTAAGTAAAAGATAGGAGAAATAGGGAAAGAGATAGGGAGGAATAATCAGGGGATGAGAGAGAGAGAGAGAGAGAGAGAGAGAGAGAGAGAAAGGTAAAATGAGAAATGAGAGACAGACAGGGGTTCGCTTTCCTGCCCTGACTCTGCCCGGCTGCCACCTGAGTTTGTCTCTTCGTTGCCTCCTGGATAATGTTATTTGGGGCCAACTTTTCGTCTGGCAGGGAGGAGGACGAGGGAGGACGAGTGTGAGGGCTGGGAGGACGAAAGGGGGGGATGGAGGTGTGGAGGTTGAGAGAGAGAGAGAGAGAGAGAGAGAGAGAGAGAGAGAGAGAGAGAGAGAGAGAAAATGATTTTAACTACAAGAAGACTGACGAATTATTAGTCAGTTTTTAAGGGAGAAATTGTTCGTCGTAGTAGCTTTCATTTTTAGTGTGGTCAGTATCGTCACCACAGTTTGCGCTCACCATTTCCTTTCTCCATGCTTACGACCTCCAAACCTTCACCAGAACCCCATTTGAACCAACCAGAACCCCATTTGACTCAGCCAGAACCCCATTTGAACCAGCCAGAACCCTGATGATCACTAACAAAGAACAAG
Source organism: Coenobita brevimanus (assembly GCF_032717465.1). Classification (NCBI taxonomy): domain Eukaryota; kingdom Metazoa; phylum Arthropoda; class Malacostraca; order Decapoda; family Coenobitidae; genus Coenobita; species Coenobita brevimanus. Next base: position 36,071,940 of record NC_136980.1, read on the forward strand.
CTGGTGAATGAAAATGGAATCAATGTAACAGTTTTGTGAATCATTTGTAAGGGAAACTTTTGACTAATCAGCGACGAGAGAGAGAGAGAGAGAGAGAGAGAGAGAGAGAGAGAGAGAGAGAGAGACGAATGAGGGATAGGAAAGGTGGATGAGAGGTGGAGGCGAAAAGGGAGTAATGGTGATGAGGGATGAGAATGAGGAGGGAGCCGGAATGAGACCCAGGATTGATGGAGGGGGGCGGGGGATTGGGAGATTAGAGAGAGGGAATGAGTGAAAGCAAGAGAATGAGAGTGAGAGAAACGGTTGTGAGAGAGAGGGAGGAAGGGAGGAAGAGAAAATGTAAGAGAATTAGTGAAAAGAAGAGAATGAGAGTGGGAGAAAGATGGTTGGGAGAGAGAGGGAGGGAGTAAGAGGAAATATGAGAGAATTAGGGAAAGCGAGAGAATGAGAGAGAGCGAAGCAATTGGTGTGTGAGAGAGGGAGCGAGTAAGAGAAGCGTAGAGTAGAAGTTGATAATCACGAGGAGAATAAGAGAAAGAAGAGAATGAGAGAGAGAGAGAGAGAGAGAGAGAGAGAGAGAGAGAGAGAGAGAGAGAGAAAGAGAGAGAGAGAGAGATACACAGCCGTAACAGGAGTGAGAATAACAAAGAACCTAAAAAAAAAAAAAAAGTGAACATTAACTCAGGAATTAGATATAAAACAAAAGCAAGCAACAGAATGTCAAAGAATGAGAGAGAGAGAGAGAGAGAGAGAGAGAGAGAGCGTGGACTAACAAGTGTGATAGTGGGATGATTGAACGTGGAATTGGAGAGGGGAGGTGAAAAGAGGGAGATAGCAACAATGAAGGAGAGGACAAAATTTTAAGTAATATACGAGACAGGAAGGAAGGATGGATGGAAGGAACGATGGATGGAGGGAAGGAAGGAAGGATGGTAGACATACAGACAGGCAGACATAGACATTCCCAGATAGCCAGAGGGATAAAAAAAAACAAAGCGAGACAGACAAATACATAGAATTCAAAATATTAGTTAAAAGGTATTGGTTGAACAGGCAGAGCAGGCAGACATGACACGCAGACAAGACATTGCGACATAGAGAGTGGAGCATAGAAGTATCAGTGAAAGGCAGGCACGCAGACAGACAGGGGGACTGAGAGAAAAGCAGACACAGAGAGTCCAGAATGCTGTATAGAAGGTGTGATGGGGGATAATAGAACGGGGAATTGGAGAGAGAGAGAGAGAGAGAGAGAGAGAGAGAGAGAGAGAGAGAGAGAGAGAGAGAGAGAGAGAGAGAGAGAGAGAGAGAGAGAGAGAGAGAGAGAGAGAGGACCCGAAAGTGTTGAATTAAAGCTGCGATAAAGGGATGACAGAACTGGGAATTGCAGATTGGAGATAGAATGAACAGAAACGTAGAGGAAAGAGAGAAGAAAAGAGAAGAGAGGAGAGAAGAGGAGATGAGAAAAGAGAAGAGAGGAGAGCAGAGCAGAGGAGAGAAGAGAGGAGAGCAGAGGAGAGAAGAGAGGAGGGCAGAGAGCCAAACTTCAGTAATATGAGAGGCACACAGGCAGGAAGGGAAGCACAGACGGACAGACAGAGAAAGAGAGGGAGACATACAGACAGAAAGAAAAATAGAGCATAATATTAAATGACATGTATGATAGGAGGAGGATGAAATGCTAATAAGACGACAACGAGACACACACACACACACACACACACACACACACACACACACACACACACACACACACACACACACAGAAATATCAGAATATCCGGGAAAGGCAGGCAGGCAGACAGACAGACACAAACATAGGGAGAGAGAGAGAGAGAGACAGTGGTGCAGACAGGCAGACAGACAACCAGGAAACAAGATAGACAGCAACACAGGGAGAAAGGCGAAGATGATGAATAAAAGGTGTGATAGGGGGATGATGGAACGGGGAATTGGAGAGAGAGAGAGAGAGGGAGAGAGGCCAAAATACTGAATAAAAGGTGTGGTAGGGGAATGATGGAGCGGGGAATTGGAGAGAGGAGAGAGAGATGGAAATAGCGCCCCTGCAAAATGTAATTCATGGCCCAACCTGATAGGCGAGGGAATGGAAGGTTGAGTAAAAACCGTGAGTGCCGGCCGGTTAAAACGGAAAAGCCAATTCGATGGGAGTCGCCAACTGGATTTGTGAAAAAGAAATGACGCGTAGGATTGTGTTATGACAGCGGGGAGGAATGTGTGGGGAAGTAATGGGGAGAATAGGTGGGGAGATGGGGGTAGGGTTTTTTCATGGGGTGAGGGGATGTGCGGGAATGGGAGGTAGTAATGGGGAGAAGAGTGGTAAGATAGGAGGTAGCAGTGGGGAGAAGGTGGAGAAATGGGAGGTGGGAATGGGGAGAAGGTGGTGAAATGGAAGGTTAGAATGGGAAGAAGGTGGGGAAATGGGATGGTAGCAATGGGGAGAAGGTGGTGAAATGGAAAGTTGGAGTGGGAAGATGATAAAGGGGAGAATTGGGTAGATAATGGAGCTAGGAGTGGGGAGAAATGGGGGTATTGGGAAGGATACATGAGAATTAGGAGGAACGTATGGGAAAATGGGTTCTACGATTGCGTAGTGGAGGTGGATGAGAATAGAGGAATGTCCTGGTATAAATGAAGAACTGGGGGAAATGGGGGAATAGAAAGTGAAATGGGAAGTGAGAGAAATGGAGAAAATGGTAGCTACGTATACCTGGGAAGAGCTGTAGGACTGTGTAGAGGAAGCAGGGGATGAGGGGCAGTGGGTGTAACAGCAGGGGTGAATGAGGCAAACAGAAGAATATGAAGCATGGGTGTAGAGATAGTGAGAGAGGATAAAATTGAGGAGTAATTTCACTGGTTCACCTTTTTCACTATACTTCTCACTTCTGACTTTCTGTATCATGACTTTTTGCTGGGATCCAACTCGTGATTCGGGTTTATACTTGACAGACATAAATAAGTCAATAAATAATAGAGAAAGAAAGAAAAAAAGGTTAATAATGTGGAAAAGGAGGAAGTGAGAAGCAGCACAACTTTGTAATGTTGAAATTGAAGTAAAATCAACAGAATCTAAAAATGTGGCTAAGAGAGGTAAGAGAACAAAAGGATGGCAATACGAAATTGGTCTTAGCAACAAGTAAAGTGAGTGATGTAAATAGTAACAGACGAAAAGTAAGGAAATAGGTAACGATGAAATTGGGGAAGTGAAGAGCAGCAGACTAGTAATAAAGTTATGCCACAATGAATCAGAGAAGTGAAGCTCAGCAAACAGTAATAAAGTGGAAATAGAGGAAGTAAAAAGCAGTACACACTAATAACGTAAAAATGGGGAGTCAGGTGGGGGGTCAAGTGAGTCGCTGAGAAAATAAAAGTAGTTTCTCCTGCGTCGTTTTGTACCCACCATAAAAGTGTTCCCCGTTGACCATTATTTTTGACGGATTGTTCACCTTGATTGTCTGCCTTTCTGCCCTTCCCACCGTCACCACCGCTGGATTTATATTAGTCACGCGTATTTTCACTCCCATTTGATACTGCTTAGGTGTTTGAGTTCGTGTGTGTGTGTGTGGGGGGGGTGTTTGTGGGGGTGTCGAATTGTGTGTGTGGGGGGGGGTGTAGGAAGTAGGATTTTTGTTGATGCGTTGATGATGGGAAGGGAATTCGTGTCTTGTCATGTATGTATGTTTGTGTGCGTGCTTGGGTGGATGCATGTGTTCTTAGATGACTACCCCCAACTTAAGAAATTCCAGCCGTAAAAGGGGTTAATGGATGAACTGAGAAGAAGCAGATATAGAATGTGGCTGCAGGAATGTGTGCGGAAAATGAAGGAACTGTTAACGTCTTGAAGAAACCGCGACAGTGATATATGGGGCGGTGGAAGAGTCACGTACAGCACTAAACACACACACACACACACACACACACACTTCTCACATTCTCCCCCTCTCCTGTCAATACGCCTGTCTGTCACCTTTACCTTCACCCTCTTCCCCACCCTCACCCTCCTCCGTACCCACGCCCTCTCTCTCTCCCTCCCTCACCCTCAGCTATCCTTCCCCGACTCATCTTTGCGTCGTGTCCCCAACCCTTCCTTCTTAAGCCTCGGACAAATGGTGATGGTATGCATAGGCCCACATTATAGATTCATGGTGGTGGCACAAGAGGTTGAGGTTCTTGCCACTCTCGCTTTTGTTTATTAAGATGTAAATTGCACCAGGAAAAATGGTGCCCTTTTCTTTCCCCACTTACCCTGTTTTCGCACTCTCTCTCTCTCTCTCTCTCTCTCTCTCTCCACCCTTATCGTGGGCTGGATGGGTCGTTGTGAATATGTCTTGTTTTGCGAGCCAATCCAGAAGCCTCGAGATATGGCGAAGAGGGGAAGCCTACGATGGAGGGAGAGAGGAGAGAAAACTGGGGGGTAGAGAGGAGAGAGGAGGGAAGGAGGAGTAGGAGGTGGATTGTACTGTAAAGGGGAGGGGAAGAGGAGCGGGAGGAGAGGAGGGCTAATAGGTGGAGGGAAGAGGCGAGGGAAAGAGGAATTGGAGGTTTTGAGGAGACAGGAGAGGAGGAGGAGGAGGAAGAGGAAAAAGAAAAAGAAAAGATGAAGAAGAAGAAAAGAAGAAGAAGAAGAAGAAGAAAGAGAGAGAGAGAGAGAGAGAGAGAGAGGAGGGGGGGTGAGGGAAAAAGGGAAGGCTAGGGGGATAGGAAGGGTATGGGTGATGGGGGAGGGAGAGGAATGCAGGGAAAGATGATAGATGGGGATGGAGAGGGGAGAAGAGTGGACAGCGGGAGGGCATATGAGTAGGGCGGGGGAGGGGATACTCAGGGAGACTGTGGGTGGACAGGGAGAGGGAAGGGACAGGGACGAAGACAGGGTAAGGAAAGTACAGTAAGAAGGAAGAGGAGGGGGTGGGATACAGGGTCATGGGAGGGAGGTGAGCAGGGAGAGAACAGGAACAGGGAAAGTGTATTGAGACAGAGGGGATGAAGAGGGGGCAGCAGGGGGTGAATGGAGAGCAAGGGGACAGGGAAGGTGGAGCAAGGGGGCAAGGAAGGGGGAGCAAGGATCCAGTGGAGGGGGCGGAAAGGGGTAGGGGGGCAAGGGGACCGAGGGTTATACAGATATCAGGTCCCGGCCCCACACTTGAAGGATCAACCGCTCCCTATAACAGCGGCGCCAAGCAGTTTGTTGCGTGTAGAGGAAATTGGCTGGGAGGGGGGGGGGTCTTTCCCCTCACTTCCCTCCCCCCTTCCCCCTCCGTCGCCAGGAGTGCGAATATGATCCGGGGTGATGTCGAGGGGAAATGGCTGAGGGGAGAGGGTTGGGAGGGGAAATGACTCAGAGGGGATAGGAGAGGATGGGGAAATGGATGTTGGAGGATAGGGAGGGAGAGGAAATGGATGTTGGGGAGATAGGGGAGGAGTGGGATGGGAAGGAAAAAGCTCCAGGGAGAGAGGTGGAGAGAAAATTGTTTGAAGGGAAAGGGGAAAAGGGGAAATTATTCTGAGGAGGGGGATTGGACGGGAGAATGATATGTAGGGAGAGAGGAGTGATGGAAAATGATGTGGAGAGAGAAGGAGAGGGAAAATTATTTAATCAGAGGGGAGGAGCGGGTGGAAGGGGAAAGGACTTGAAGGAGACATGTGGAGGCGGGAGGGGAATGACCTGGAGGGAGAGGGGAAAAGAGGAAATGGTTGAGGGGAGAGGGGTTGGAGGTGAAACTATTTAAAGAAAGAAGGACGTAAACTCTCCTCATGATAAAGACTACAGTCCTAGAGTATTTTCATCTTAGAATACCACAGAACGTTGGTAAGAGTAGTCGAAGGAAAATTACTAAGAAAATGTGAGGCAACAGCAGTACTCAGGGAGCGCATACCTTAACATCATCCCCTGTTTTGACCTTCACCTTTGATCTTTTTTCGTTCAAAATTTAATCACATGTTTTTTTGATGGTCTATAGTCATTATTTCAAATCAGGTACAGTTTCATCCAGTAGTTTTTTCTTCCATAATGTTACTAAGGGAGAGAGAGACAGACAAACGGACAGAGAAGACAGACAGGCAGATATACAAACGAAGCCAGAAACCTAACCCTCCAGACAAAGCAAATTATTAGCTTTCAGAAACCATGCCTCAAATCAAGGACAACTTTTCTCTTTCAGGACTAATCCATTAAATTAGGAGTGTTACTAGCTTTCAGGAATCATGCCACATTTAACAAGGACTTCTAACTTTAAAGAATCATGCATTAGAAGAGAAAATAATCATCTTTACTTTAACGAATCGAAATTTTCTCCACAGGCAGCCTAAAACCCCATTTGGAATATTTGAAACCCTTTAGAACGGCATTGGTCGATGAAAAATAGAAAGTGAAGTTGAAGGTCCAATTAATCCAAGAAAATGTACAAAACTAGTAGTTGTATTGGAGGACGGGTGATTGATAAAAAGATAGTGATGTTGAAGGTCGAGTGAATCAAAAAATGAATAACAATGATGGTTGTATAGGAGGACAGGTCGATGAAAACTAGTGAAGTTGCAGGTCAAGTGAGTTCAAATAAATGTATCCAAATAATAGTTGTATTGGAGGACGAGTAAATCAAAGAACACGGGGTGAATTCCTGGCTCCATTCATGCCAGTATATTGGACGTGGCCAGCATTTGTATTGCTTTGCCTCGCCACTCTTTCTCCCTGACCGATATTTTGTATAAGTATTTTTTGTTGTCCACAAGTCTTTATTTATTTATTTATTTTTTTTTGAGGAAGGAGTTCTCGTAGTGAAGAGGTTGTTTTTAAATCTAATGTTGTGTGTTATTCCTTTTGTTATAGATTGAGGGGAATTTATTTATTTATTATTATTATTATTATTATTATTATTATTGTAGTTGATGCTCTAATTAATATTACTGGAGAAAATCCCCGTATTTAAACGACTAAAACCATTATCCATTAACCCCTTCAGTACAAGTGTCTTTTTGTGATAAATTTACTCATGTAGAAGTCTAAAGGATGAAAAATCAGGAGTTGGGTCAAGGAGAGTCATATATTTATTTTCACGTTCCAAGTTCCTCTAGGCTGGACAAGAGAGAGAGAGAGAGAGAGAGAGAGAGAGAGAGAGAGAGAGAGAGAGAGAGAGAGAGAGAGAGAGAGAGAGAGAGAGAGAGAGAGAGAGAGGGAGGGAGGGAGGGACGAGGGGGAGGGGTTGAGGGGATAAGACAGGCTTGACACAGGCTGGCAGGAGCGTGACCCCACGAGGTGCCTCTCGTCTTAATTGGGTTACCTGCTGAGAACGCACCTAAAGCCCCCTCTATCTCCCGGTGTATGTGTGTGTGTGTGTGTGTGTGTGTGTGTAGATAGATAGATAGATACACTAACAACGCAAAATATCACCAGGGTATGAGGTTGTCTGAGGGTGAATATCGTCATAAGTGCTAGCCTAGAATTATGGAAGTAATATGGGTAATGTTTTAACAGTAGAAATTTAGGCACGCTACATCGTGGGAATAATTCGCATAAAGAAATATGCTATGATGGTCCAGGGGAGATACCTAGACACAAATTTCAGGCTAGAATCCCACGCCTTGGCCGGGAATTTTTTGAGGTGAAGTACAGCGGTGCATATAACTCATTGATCCATTTCAGACGTGGGTAAGTACAGCAGTAGAAAATACAAAAGTATCTGACTAAAGTTACAGTCTAACACATGTACTACAGTGTTAGCCAGAGTCTGTAGTAACCAGTTTTTTAAGAATTTTCAGTAGCTGTGCATTGGCTGATATTATTTTTCATTGAATTATAAAAAAAAGAATATTGACACTGTTATTAAGGCTAGACTTCTGGTAGAGTTTGCAGGAATAAATTGTGAGAAATAGTTATCAGTCATGCCAGTCACTTGTTTTACTCAAGCATCACTTTTTTTAATCTCACTCTTTCTTTAAGTGGTAATAAGGGTCAGGATGATGTATTGAGTTAATCATATCGGTAATCGTGTAGGAAAAAGCGTTTATGTGCCTAGAATTAAAGGGTAAGAGCGTATGAAGTGTGTTTAGAAGTGTAATTTTGTGTAGAAGTGAAGTATTAGTGTATTTTTGTCTTCGCGGAATGAATAACTATTTTGTCTTTTCTGCCGTGTCAGTTTTACGAGCGGCAGAGAAGATAAAAGAAGCATGTCTGATTTGATGTATGAGAAGGAAGGGCGGAGGCACATGAGTTAGGGTGATAGTGTTAAAGATATAGCTAGAAAGTGTATGTGTCGTGTGATAAATGGCAAGTAGCACACACACACACACACACACACACACACACACACACACACACACACACACACACACACACACACACACACACACACACACACACACACACACACACACACACACACACACAGCAAATTCCCAGGAGGCAGGAGCACAGACAGCCAAACATAAAGAAAACTTAGGAGAGAAAAACACCGCATTCCCTACCATTTTCACCGACCTGCCGAGCGAGGAAAAAATTGCGAAAAAACACACTGGCAAACACGTAAATTCTCGGTAACACACACACACACACACACACACACTTTCTCTCTCTCTCTCTCTCTCTCTCTCTCTCTCTCTCTCTCTCTCTCTCTCATCCCAGCATATTTTTCGCCTCGCCTCCTCCTCTTCCCCCCCAGGAGCATCGTGGTGTTTATAATCTTGAAAAATGCCCGTTTAATACCCTCGATCGCAAGACTTGACACACTTAAGGCCGGTTCACACGAGCTGAATCGCGGCCGTTTTCTTCGCCGATTTGCGGGGGGGAAATGCCGATTTTCGGCATTTTCCCCGGAAAAGTGTTCACACGTACGGGGACTGAGTGGCAGGAACGCGGCAACAGTGTTTACAAACAAAGATGGACCGCCGTACTCGTACCAGGTGTGCAGCCCTTGCACTTGCACTTTCTCTACTTCAAGATGAGCCGTCACGCATCTGGACTCGTCCGTGACTGTCTAGGAGAAAAGAAGAGAGTGTATTACAGGCTGGTGAGGGAGCTCAGCTTGGAGGATCCCCAAACTTTAAATGAGTGGATCCGTCTTAACAAGACCCAGTACCACCACTTGCTGGGGCTTGTGACACCCTTCATTGAAAAACAAAATACGCAGATGAGGGAAACTGTGATTGCTGGAGAACGTCAGGCATGATGGATAAACTTGTGTTGGCCACGCGTGATGAAGTCGAAATGGTGGTACTGTAAACACACAAAGATGTCGAATTCGTCTTCGTTCCCAGAGCTTTGTCTTGTTCGGTGCTTCCATTTTAATCGGCCCGGCAACTTTCTCCCGATTCTGGCAAAAAAAGACCGACATGTCGCCATACCGGCGAAAAAAGTTGCCGGAATTTCTACCGGGAAGCAAATTCCGGCAAAAAACTGCCGCGATTTTGCTCGTGTGAACCGGCCTTTAGGAGAGAGCAGTCCTGGGAGAGAGAAGTTACCGGGAGCGAAGTCGTTTGTTGTGGATTAGCGGGTACTTGTGTGTGTTGTTGGTGTTTGGGGGCTGGGGGAGAGGCAGAGAGGGGTGGGGGAAGTGTGGGGGGTGGTTGAGGGGAGGGAAGGTGGTGTGGGAGGGGTTGAGGGGAGGGGGAAGGTGTGAGGGGTGTTTGAAGAGAGGGAAGCTTGTGTGGGAGGTGGTTGAGGAGAGGGGAAGGTGTGGGGGGTGTTTGAAAAGAGGGAAGGTGGTGTGGGGGGTGGTTGAGGAGAGGGGAGAGGTGTGGGAGGTGGCTGAGAGGCGGGGGGAAGGTGTGGAGGGTGGCTAAGGGGATGGATGATGGTGTGTGGGGTGTTTAGGGGAAGGAGAGATTGTGTGAGAATTTTTAAGGGGTGGGAGGGAAGGGGAATAGGAGAGGGTGTAAATGGGGTTGGTAAAGGGGTTTAGCTGCATGAGAAGGGAGGGAAGAGAAGGGAATGGGAGGCAAGGAGGTGAAAGTGTGGGGAAGAGATTGAGGTTGAAGATGGAGGTGTGACAGGGAGAGATTGGTAGGAAGGGGAAGGAAGAGGATCATAAGGAAGAGTAAGGTAAGGGGTTGGAAGAGAAGCGTGTGTTAAGGAGAAGAGATAAGGAAGAGAAGGAGGGAGTTAAAGGAGGGAGTAGAATCGGAGGGGCGGGGGAAGGAGTAGGGACATATGGGCTGAAAGAAGAGGAAGAGAAGAAAAGGAAAGAAGGAAGAGTAGGATATAACTGAAGGGAGGGGTACTGGAATGGGGGTTGAAGGGGATGGAAGGAAGAAAAATGAAAGAAGAGGAGAAAGAGGTAAGAGGGGAAAAAGTTAAAGTAGGATGGAAAGGAAAGTGGGTCAAACGAGAATGGGGAGAGGTATAAAGAAAGGAGTTGAGCGAGGGAATGACTGGGATTAGAGTGGCTTTAGATCTGTGTGTGTGTGTGTGTGTGTGTGTGTGTGTGTGTGTGTGTGTGTGTGTGTGTGTAAATAACATACAAGGGAAAGGGAGTAATAGCAGGGATATGGGTAAGGGAAAGAGACAGGAGTTGAAACGGGGCGAAGGAGACGCGTGGATCAATTAGTTTAGCTGCATTGAGGAAGAAGCAGGAGGAATGACAGGGGAAGAGGGGAGAGATTCAGAGGAATGAACTTGATTGCATGGTAAAGAAGATGGGTAACGCGATTTGGGTGCCGGGGATCAGGAAGCAGGGAGTAAGAAGGGTGACGAAAAGAGTGCAGGAAGGAAAAGGGAGAAAAGAGGAAAATAAGAAGCGAAGGAAGAGACAGGTGAAGCTAAGCATAGAGTAAGAGGAATATTAAAGAGGGAAGATGTAAGAAGGGTGACGAAAAGGAGTGTGTGAGGGAAAATGAGGAAAAGATGAAAATAAGGTACTAGGGAAGAGTAAGGGAAAGGGAAGTATAGAATGAAAGAAATATAAAGGAAGATGGAAAAAGGGAGAGGGCTAAATGTGAGAAGGAAGATGAGGAAGAGGAAGGGAGCACGAAGAGAGAAATTAAGATTAGGAGAAATACAGAGAGCAATACCAAAAGAATGAGAGAGCAGTACCTGGGAGAAAATGAAGGTGTAACTTTAATAATGAAGAGAGCTTAAGCGTAGGAAACAAGACAAAAAAGAAGGACAAAAGACAGCTATGACAAAAGAAAGAAACGAGGGGAAATGTAGAACATGAGGAATTTAAAGGAGACGAAAGAAAATACATGTACGAGAGAAAGTGTGGGAAAGAAGATACGAGAGAGGGAGAGAAGGCCAAGAAATTAGGAACGAGTAAAGAGGAACAAAGAGTAAGAGGGATATCAAGGAGACGACAGAGCGGGATACACGGAAGAGAGTAAGAGTTTGTTAGAAAGATAATATGAAAGAGGGAGAGAAGGCTAAGCAATTAGGGAAACACAAAGAGGGATATGTGAGTTAAGGGAGCGACAGAGGGGTATATGTAAAAAAAGGTGTAATATACTGAAGAAGGGAGAGAGGGCTTAGGTGTGGGAAGGAAGACAGAGGAAGAGGAAGAGGAATAGAAGATCAAGAAAGGAGGAAGAAGCAGGTAAAGAGAAATAGTAAGAGGGATATAAAGAGGGGGAGAGGGGGAGGGGTATTTGGGTGGAAGTGAGAGTATAAATGCTGGCAAAGGGAAGGCTTTAGGCAGAATGGAGGAGACGGAGCCGGGGAAAGGCAAGGTAAGGATAAAAAGCCAGACATTTGGACGGCGAGGAGAGAGGGTCGGGTTAAATAGTGGAAAGGGGGAACACATCTGAGAGAGAAAGAGAGAGAGAGAGAGAGAGAGAGAGAGAGGTGGGAGAATTGGAGGGGGGAGGTAGTTGGGAAAGTGGGGTGAGGGGTAGGTGCGGGACGTGGGTGGGTTGGGGGTCATGGTGGTGGGGTCGCTGAGGTGGGGGGAGGGGGCTGGAGGGAGTAGAAGGGGGGAGGAATAATCACCCCCCAAAAATCCCAGCTCTGTGCTCGTGAATAAATCGTCTTGGCTCCTCGTAAGCTTATTCACTGGGGGAAGGCAAAGTGGATTGAGACATTGGGGTGGCCAGGCTGTGGGTGCAGGGGATTAATTTGGCAGGAATAAAGTTAAAAAAAGACCTTCAACTGAAGACTATTATTATTGTTATTATTATTATTATTATTATTATTATTATTGTTATCATTATTATTATTATTATTGCTATTATTTTTATTATTATTTTCTGGTAAACGAGTCGACTGCAGTTTATAATTTTCATAGGTTTGTTTGCATATACACTGCATAAATTCTTCGCCAGATTACTCCTTCAGACAGCTATGAAAATGATGTTAACCTTCTCATGATTGGGGGCAACTCTAGGATTCTTCTCTTGTCGCACCAAATGATTTAATTCTGCTGAGTAAAGCGTAAAAATGATAGGAAATTACAGCTTTTACCATTACCCCTTTCAAGATGAGCATAACTCTAGTATATTTTATTCCAGATAACGCCAGATTTTTATTTAGCTTGGGGGGAGTCACGGGAGCATATGAGGGTTAAAAGTGCTAAGGTATTACAGGTGCTATTTTGATCTTTACCACAGTCAATAATGATAGGAGAAAAAAGGGTAAAATGAACCGGAGGAATCTCTCTCTCTCTCTCTCTCTCTCTCTCTCTGGAAATGTAAGAGAAGAAAGGAAATGATGGAAAGGGCAGCCCTACTCTCCCTGTTAACCAAGCCAGAGAGAGAGAGAGAGAGAGAGAGAGAGAGAGAGAAGCTGGAGGGAGAAGGAGTTCGGGGGAAAGAGGAGCTGGAAGGAGAGAGGAAGGGGAAGGAGAGAGAAACTGGAAAGTTAGAAGTACTGGAGAAGGAGAGTAACTGGAGGAGGAGAGGAATTGGAAGGAAAAAGTGCCTCGAGGGAGAGAGGAACTGGAAGGAGAGAGGGTTTGGAAAGGGAGAAGGTAGAGGGTTTAAAAGGAGAGAGAGTGGAGTGTCTGAAAGGAGAGAGGGTCTAAATGAAGAGAGGGTCTGGAAGGAGAGGAGCTGAATGGAGAGTGATGTGGCTGGAAGGAGATGGGGGGCTGGAAGGAGAGGGAAACTGGAAGGAGAGAGGGGCTGGATGGAGAGCGGGGGAGGGGGCTGAAAGGAGAGGAGCTAGAAGGAGAGAAGGTCTGGAAAGAGAGAGGAACTGGAAAGCGAGGGAAAGGGAACGAAATCAGTGTCCAGGATATGAGCCCCCGCAATTAATGTTCACTCTTCCTTTCTCTCCTCTCCCCTCTGCTCTCCTCGCCTCTCTTGCTGTTTCTTTTTGCCTCTACCTTTGGCGGAAGAAGTTATGTTTTCACCTCTGCCTGGTTGTCTGCTCGTCTTTTACCCGTGTCTGCTTGCCTACTCCTGTGTCAGCCCTGTCTCTTTGTCCGTCTTTCCTCTAGGTTACAGAAAACTTATGAAGGGAAAAGCAGACTGAGAAAAAATGGTTCTTCCAGATTCTTCCTCAGTGTATATCCCTCCGCCTATGATATCCTTGGTGTGTGTGTGTGTGTGTGTGTGTGTGTGTGTGTGTGTGTGTGTGTGTGTGTGTGTGTGTGTGTGTGTGTGTGTGTGTGTGTGTGTGTGTGTGTGTGTGTGTGTGTGTGTGTGTGTGTGTGTGTGTGTGTGTGTGTGTGTGTGTGTGTGTGTGTGTGTGTGTGTGTGTGTGTGTGTGTGTGTGTGTGTGTGTGTGTGTGTGTGTGTGTGTGTGTGTGTGTGTGTGTGTGTGTGTGTGTGTGTGTGTGTGTGTGTGTGTGTGTGTGTGTGTGTGTGTGTGTGTGTGTGTGTGTGTGTGTGTGTGTGTGTGTGTGTGTGTGTGTGTGTGTGTGTGTGTGTGTGTGTGTGTGTGTGTGTGTGTGTGTGTGTGTGTGTGTGTGTGTGTGTGTGTGTGTGTGTGTGTGTGTGTGTGTGTGTGTGTGTGTGTGTGTGTGTGTGTGTGTGTGTGTGTGTGTGTGTGTGTGTGTGTGTGTGTGTGTGTGTGTGTGTGTGTGTGTGTGTGTGTGTGTGTGTGTGTGTGTGTGTGTGTGTGTGTGTGTGTGTGTGTGTGTGTGTGTGTGTGTGTGTGTGTGTGTGTGTGTGTGTGAAGGGTTTGAGTGTCCAGGGAAGTGTTCACGTATGCTAAAGAAGAGACAGTGTAGGAAAGTGAGGGCATGTGAGAGGGAGAGTTTGCATGTAAAGCAAGTGAAAATACCTGTGTGTGTGTAAGAGAGAGAGAGAAAGAGGAGGGGGGTAATTAAGTGGATGAAGCTGAGTTATCGTTGAGTAAGACTGATTATATTAGTGTATTTGCTGAATGAGATTAAATTCCTTAGTGTATATGGCCGGGAAAGGGTGTAAATGCAAGTGGATGCTTAGAATAACAAAATATTTACTCTCTTACTTTCTAACATAAAATCTTAACGAGAAGAGATGTCAAGGCACAGCAAACCCGTCCCCGTCTGCCATATAGTGCTGACGTATAAACACAACAGGATGTCTAGTCCAAGATGTCACATATGTATCAGATTTGGGGTTAATCGGGCGAATTTTGACGATGTTATGTCCATTGGAAAGTTTAGAACCGATTCACCTGATATTGACCCCCCTACCGATAACTGAGGGGTGACCCCCCTGATGTAATGAGGCATGTTTTAGGATGCAGATTTGAAAGGTGCACCTTTAGGTTTTGGTTTCATGTTGATGTGACGCATTTGATAAGTGTTATGGCGAAAAACGATTTTCTTAAAAACATTTTTTGGGCCTACAGCCTGGGCCTTGGCCCAGTATGACACCAAATTTAATCAGGTGATCAGAAGGTCAAATCCCATCATTCTGGTAATTTTAGTCAAAATTGCACCAGTAGTTTTCGCGCCAAATTAAGAGAGACAGACAGACAGACAGACAGACAAACAAATAAATAAACAGTCAAACCCAGTGAAAACAATACCCGTCCCCGCCCCTCCGGGGCGGGGACGGGTAATAAAAACAAAACGTACTCCACCCACAGATACAAAATCGCACTGCACTCGAATAACACACACACACACACACACACACACACACACACACACACACACACACACACACACACGTCATAAAACCAAAACACACTCCACTCACAGAAACACAAAAACACAAATCGCAAAAATGAATCCCTCGGATTGGTTCAAGAAAATTAGGGACGAAAACTGAGGAGGTACCATTGATGACAAAACTCAAAATTTCCCGCTAACTTTTGGAAAATAACACGCAATGGAATTAGAGGCCCCAGAAAAACCCACGGCAACTTCGCCAAATTACTTTCATCCGTCGGGGGAAGCGAAATGAGAAAATAACCAATAATCCGAATGAACATAAAAGAAAAGAGAGTAAACAAGAGGGCAAGGCAAGCAAGAAGTGTGCAAACAGGAAGACTTCAGGAGGAGAAAATAAAAGTCCTGGAGAGAACGCGAAAAAGTGCGAAAGTTAAATGACATTGGCTCTTGGTTTTTTCTCTTACCCTCCCTAACCCCTTCCCTTCCTTCGTCCGTCCGTCTGTCAGTCTCTCCCTCCTTCCTTCTTCCCTCCCTCCCTCCCTCCTCCACCACTCATTCTTCTTCCATCATTCCTCTTCCATCCTTCTCTCTCCCTTTCGTCCCACTTCATCCTGTCCCCATTCTTCTTTCTCACTCCCTCCTTTCATTCCCCCTCCTTCTCCTCCTCCTCCTCCTCCTCCTTCTCCTCCTCCTCCTTCATCCTCCACTCACCTTGCCTCTCCTCCTTGCGTCAAACCTTCCTTACCCTGTCGCGCTCCTACCTCCATCCTTCCCTTAACCTCTTTTCTTCCTCTTCCTTTCTTCATCCTTTTCATCATCCACCCTCATCCATCTTTGTACGTCCCTTTCATCCTTTCTCCTCCATCTTCCTTACTGTCCCCTCTTCTCCTGTCTCCAGCATTCCCTGTCCCTCTTTCCCTCTTTCATGATTCTTCTCTTAAACTTCACTCCCTGTCTTTCAGCCCTCTCGTCCCTTCATCTTATCCCTTCCTTGTCTCTCACATTCCCTACCTTCCTGTTCCTCCACCCTTTCCTTACTCTTTCTTCCCTCCTGCATTCTCTCTCTCTCTCTCTCTCTCTCTCTCTCTCTCTCTCTCTCTCTCTCTCTCTCTCTCTCTCTCTCTCTCTCATCTCCTACCTGTCTTCCGCTTCTCTCCCACTTCTCCTTCACTGTCTCTTCACTCTCGTCTTCCACACCCAACCCATTTCCTCTGTCCTTCCCACTTTCTCTTGTCTCACTCTATTTCCTCTGCCTTGCTACAGCCTACGGTCCTTGGTCCATGCACTATTTAGCAAGGGGGCTTTACCACACGTTCTTTGGGGCTTTATTTCCATCTGTTGTTCCATACTTATCAGGTCTGTTTCTTTTATTTGTGTAGCATAATAGTTTCCTGAAATATGAGTATCAGGAAAGCACGGTTTGTACATACGGACATACATACATGGCCGCATACACACACATACACACATAAATACAAATAAAAATAAATGAATGAATTATATATATTCACTGCACATTACCATTCTCTACGAGCCCCACACTACCAACCCCACACTGCCAGCCCCACACTGCCAGCCCCACACTGCCAACCCCCACACTGCCAACCCCCACACAGCCAACCCCACACTACCAACCCCACACTGCCATCCCCACACAACCAACCCCACACTACCAACCCCACACTACCAACCCCACACTGCCAACCCCACACTGCCAACCCCACACTACCAACCCCACACTACCAACCCCACACTACCAACCCCACACTGCCATCCCCACACTGCCATCCCCACACAACCAACCCTAGCACAACCAACCCTAGCACAACCAACCCCTCACAGCCAACTCCCACACTGCCAAACCCACACGGCCAACCCCACACTGCCAACCCCACACTGCCATCCCCACACAACCAACCCTAGCACAACCAACCCCTCACAGCCAACTCCCACACTGCCAAACCCACACTGCCAAACCCACACGGCCAACCCCACACTGCCAACCCCCGTATCCTTGTGGCCCGCGTCTTGCTATTATTTATTCATCTACCAAGTTCCCTCCTGACAAATGTCTGGAGGCGTCTGGAGGCTTGTTCCCCGGGACTCAACTTTACCTTTCCATCACTGACACCGTAGCAAAAAATTCAGGCGGTTTATTTTGGGATTTATTTTCCGTCTTGGTTGGGAAATTTTTGTGGAAATTGATACATGGTGAGGAAGGTTTTTTTTATGAATGTATTTTTGTATGGGTAGATATATTGATTGGTTGATAGAAAAATAGATAGATTGATAGATTGATTGACTGCACATTGATATTAATATATGCACGCACTTGTGAATTTACTGTATGTCTGTTGATGCCTCTCTCTCTCTCTCTCTCACACACACACACACACACACACACACACACACAGTCAGCCTATAGAAAGACGACTTAATCCTGGGAACGGATGGCCACAAACGAATTTCACATGTCCCTTTTTCCTCCACCTTCACGCTGTCCTCCCTCCAACTCACACCATCCCCATTCATATACCCCCCACTCCATCCCTCCACTTCTCTCGCATCATATCTTTCATATCGGTATAGTTCATCCTTCATCATCATCATCATCATCATCATCATCATCACAGTTAATACCATTATCATCATCATCATATCATCATCATCATCATCATCATGAGTAACAACATTGTTATTTTATTTTTCATTTTTACATCAGCAGTCATTAACGAACACCTGTTGAATCTTGCAACACAGGTAAAGAAAGGCCGAAAAAAAGGCGTTATTATTAAGCACTGGCATTTTTACACACACACACACACACACACACACATTGAGAGTACTGGGATGAATTATTAGAGCGATTAGTGGGCATTTTTTAGAACTACGTGTATTACAAACGTGAATTATTTGGCACGTGATCCTTTTTGGCTAATGGTGATGATTTTAATGGTAGTAGTAGTAGTAGTAGTAGTAGTAGTAGTGGTGGTAGTAGTAGTAGTAGTAGTAGTAGTAGTGGTGGTAGTAGTAGTAGTAGTAGTAGTAGTAGTGGTCATAATAGTTACAGTTACAGCAGCAGGATTGATGGTAGTGTTTGTAATAGTAATAGTAGTGAGAGTAATATTTAGAACCATATAATAATAGTAATGATAATAATAATAATAATAATAATAATAATAATAATAATAATACTGTACATATTGAATTTGGTAGTGTGCAGGGGTGACTATCCTAAACATCAGGCAGCCAGGCAATAATAAAACATGGAGTGATCGATGGCTGTGATTTTCCCTTTAAAGGTGAGTGTTCCATTTAGGGGAGGGGAGGGGAAGAACAGGGATGGGAGGACCCAGCCCTACACTACCCTACCCAGCCCTACCCTACCCAGTCCACCACCACCCAGCCCTATCTTACCCTGCCATAACCTATCCTACCCTCCCAAACGCAACTCGACCCATCCCTACCCCATACTGCCAAAACCAACCCAACCTTACCCCACCCTGTCAAGACCGACACAATCCTACCCCACCCTGCCAAAACCAACCCAGTCCTACTCCACCCTGCCAAACCCGACCAAACCTTTCCCACCCTGCCAAAAACCGACCCAATCGTACCCCACCCTGTCAAAACCGACCCCATCCTACTTCACCCGGCCAAAACCGACCCAATCCTACCCTACCCTGCCATAACCGACCCATCCCTACCCTACTCTGCCAAAACCAACCCAATTCTACCCCACCTTGCCAAATGCGACCCAATCCTTGCCCACCCTGCCAAAACCGACCCACACCTACCCTACCCTGTCCAAACCGACCCAATCCTACCTCACCCTTCCAAAACCGACCCAATCCTACCCCACCCTGCCAAAACCGATCCAATCCTACCCCACTCTACCAAACCCGAGCAAACCCTACCCCACCCTACCAAAACCAACTCAATTCTACTCCACTCTGCCAAAACTGACCTAATCATACCCCACCCTGCCAAAACCGACCCAATCCTGCCCCACCCTGCCAAAACCAACCGAAACCTAACCAATACTCTGCCAAAACCGACCCAACCCTTCCCCACCCTGACAAAACCGACGCATACCTATCCCACCCAGCCAAAACTGAGCCATTCCTATCCCACCCTGCCAACTCTGACCCAATCCTACCCCACCCTGACAAAACCGACCCATAACTTCCCACCCAGCCAAAACTGAGCCATTCCTATCCCACCCTGCCAACTCTGACCCAATCCTACCCCACCCTGCCAAGACCGACCCATCCCTACCCCACCCTGCCAAAACTGACCCAATCCTACCCCACCCTGCCAAAACCGACCCGATCTTACCCCACCCTACCAAGACCGACCCATTCCTACCCCACCCTGCCATAACCGACCCAATCCTACCCCACCCTGCAAAAACCATCCAAGTCCTACCCCACCCTGCCAAAACTATCCCAGTCCTACCTCACCCTGCCAAAACCGACCCAACCCTACCCCACCCTGGCATAACCGACCCAACCCTACCCTGCCCTAACCAAACCAATCTTATCTAACTCATTTTTCACTCTAACACTTTCTTCAGTTTTCTTCATTCTTTCTCCAGACGATTTTCTTCAGCTCTGGAGAGGAATTTTGAATTTGAGGGGTTAGATACAGCCAGCATCAACCCCTTCTCTGTCAGGGGATCTCCTACGTTGAATAAAATCGTGCGGTCAGCTAGGACAATGTAAATAAGTTGTTCTCGGCTTGAAAGATTAAATGATTCTGTCCCGTCATCCTAAGAGGGTTTTCTGAAGCTGTAGGATATCGTCAGAAGCTAGCAAAGAGTAAAAGTGACATCCGCAAACCGAGAGCTCTGCGTCCAGCGCTCCGCTGTTCAAGTCCCAGAGGTGGACAGATGTTTTGACATGTAGACGTTACCAGGGCGTAGCTTGGTGGCCTACCCTTTAATATTCTGGACTAATGGTGGTCTAGCCTCGTGCCCCTGCGCTCCACCTCATTAAAAAAAAAAAAAAAAAAAAAAGGAAAGCCAAGGGTCATGAATGAACTAAAGGACTGAACTAAGCGGGGAAGAACAAAAATCGTAGAGAAGATCGCCCCAAATTTGATGAGACAGTGTAGTATAACTGAGTGAAATAGGCGTTGGATATGACGGAACTAAACGGCAGTTATACCCACCTCTCTTCTGTACCCTACACTACCCTGATTCAGCCTACCCTACCCAGCCCTACACTACCCTACCCAGCCCAACCCACCACCACCCAGCCCTATCCTACCCTGCCATAACCTATCCTACCCTCCCAAGCGCAACCATAACCTACCCATGCTTACCCTCGCCTGCCCTAATCGACCCAACTCTATTCAACCCTGCCATAACCGACCCATCCCTACCCTACCTCGGCATAATCAGCCCAATCTAACCTCACTCTGTCAAAACCGACCCGATCCTACCCCACCCTGCCAAAACCAACCCTGTCCTACTCCACCCTGCCAAACACGACCAACCCTTCCCCATCCTGCCAAAACTGACCCAATCCTACCCCACCCTGTCAAAACCGACCCAGTCCTACCCTACCCTGCCAAAACCGGCCCAATCCTACGCCGTCCTGCCAAAACTAACCCAACCTTACCCCACCTGGCCATAACAGACCCAACGCTACCCCAGCCTGCCACAACAATCCCATCCCTACCGTACCTTAACCAAACCAGTCTTATCTAACACAGATCGAGTCCCGGAGGTGAACAAAGGTTTTTATATCATATAGACGTTTTATATTTTATATTTTGCAACTTTCAGAGGCATTTACTCAGTTTTAGGAGTCTTATGGATAGGCTCAATCAAACGTATCGAACCTCCCATGTTAGAAAAAATAGCTTACAGAAATGCGTCCTCTTACTGAAGGGACGGAATGGGCAGATCGAGTGACTAAGATATTGAATTATGTATAAGACTGGTTTTGTTGTTATTTCTATTATTATTGTTATTATTATTATTTCAGGCAAATGTCCCAGGCTTCTAGACTGGCTGACTAGCGAATATTATTAAGTCTACCGTGGCTCCGTGCTCCTTCCACTCAAGAGCCTGCACTTCACGCATTCCACGCACAAGATGGCGCCACCGCTGCATTCCTGCGAAGACGAGAGGTCAAGAGGACGACACTTGCTTTTTGTTTGTTTGTTTACTGTAACTGCTTAAAGTTGTGATCCCTCCAACTTGAATGCTCAGTTGTAACTATTGATAACTAGAATACGATGCTAGTCACGAAGAAGGGCTATAAAAAGATACAGAGCTCGTAGTATTGGCTGGATGAATCACTCTTGCGTGATAATCAAAGACGGTGAATAAAACCCACACTTGTAGACGAAGAATATAATTACCAAACAGTTTCGGTGGACACTGCCACCATCTTCAGTGGTCAAGATAGTGAGAGGGAGTGACATACTGACTCTACAAGGGTTCCTTTTTATGCCTGTGTGTGTGAACGGGTGGGGTAACGGTGAGGTGGGGTGGGGTAGATTGTAAGCGGGGATTAACCCAAGGGGGATTTTGGGGGGGACATTACCGGACAGGTCAGGTGTAATTCCTATCTGACCTTACCTGTGTCGTAGCAGGAAGGGAATGTCCCTTCCTGCTACGACACAGGCAAGGTCAGATAGGAATTACACCTGACCTGTCCGGTAATGTCCCCCCCAAAATCCCCCGTGGGTTAACCCCCGCTTACAATCTACCCCACCCCACCTCACCTTTACCCCACCCTTCCACACACACGCATAAAAAGGAACCCTTGTAGTGTCAGTATGTCACTCCCTCTCACTATCTTGACCACTGAAGATGGTGGCAGTGTCCACCGAAACTGTTTGGTAATTATAGTCTTCGTCTACAAGTGTTGGTTTTATTCACTGGCTCGTAGTATTTTTTTCTTTTAACTAAGATACATGAAATAAGCTGCAAAAATACGAAAATACGAGCTTACTTAATGTAAATGAATTATAGTACGTTCAAGATGGAGGGAAGGCATTTTGTATTTTGTTTGTGATGTTATAATGTCTCTCAGGATCCTAGGATCCTGTCTCGGCTGAACCAAATTGTCTGGCGTCAGCTGGAACATGATGCTAGAGTTATGTCGGTCGTGAGGGGGTTCATGGTGACGGTATTGACACTGTCAGGCTCCTATGACTCACTCAGTCGAATAAAATCGTCTGAGTCAGCTGAAATGGGGTACTAGAGTTGTCCCAAGCACCAGAGGGTTAAGAATCTTAACCCCCTGAGTTATGCTTGTCCCGAGCATCACTCAGGGGGTTAAGAATATTAATCCTCTGGTGCTTGGGACAACTCTAGTATTCCATTCCAGCTGACAGACGATTTTGTTCGGCTGTGTGAGTCATAGGAGCCTGACAGTTACTACACTGTCACCAGTAACCCCCACATGACCGGCATAACTCTGGTATATCATGTTCCAGCTGATGCCAGACAATTTGGTTCAGCCGAGTGGGTCTGGGGCCTGGGGGGCACTAAATGAAAATATCCAAAAAATATTAAAGGGGGGGCTATATCAATTTTGCCACAGGAGGTATACCAAAACTGGACTTTTTAATAAAACCCCCTCCTCTCTCACTCCCTGTGTTTTGCATATACCCCTCTCTATGTGCCTGTGGTGTGTTTGTCCTACCCTTTGTGTGTGTGTGTGTGTGGTATGTCTACTGTGTGAAGGTGGCTGTGTACGTGTCTTGTGTGTGTGTGGTGTGTCTACTGTGTGAAGGTGGCTGTGTACGTATCGTGTGTGTGTGGTGTGTCTACTGTGTGAAGGTAGCTGTGTACGTGTCTTGTGTGTGTGTGGTGTGTCTACTGTGTGAAGGTGGCTGCGTACGTGTCGTGTGTGTGTATGTATGTAGTAGTGTGTGTGTGTATGTAGTGTGTTTAAGTGTGTCTTGGTGTGTGTGAGCTGAACTGTAAGTATGGGGCCTTGTGGTTTTAAGGAGAGCCTGCTACGCAAACTTCCCTCAGCCACATTTTAAAGAAACCTCTATCACACCGGGACTTGAACCCGGGTCTTCCTGATTAGGAAGCCAGCACCATGCTGATCCTGCCACCGCGGCCCCATAAGGATAGCGGCTAAAACTTCTACTGTATTTTATTTCTTTACATGTTACAAAAAATTGGAAATTGAACAACATGCACAGACTAAACTAAATTGTCATGTACCTATTAATGTCTCTTTAGGAGGAGATATCTCGAAATTTCCTGAGCTACTTGGAATACCTAAGCCTGCAGTTTAATGCTAATCATGAACAAGTGCTATGGAAAGAATATAGAGCAGTTGCTACTTATATAAAGGGAGAAAGTAAAAACTAGAACTTAGACTGCTATCCAACGGCAAGACTTAAACGATTAACCATATATTACATAAACTTAACACACTGAGTGACACAGAAACTAAACATATGATACAAATTCTTTAATGAAACTTATAATGAGAGTACAAATGACAAAATATACACTGCACAGGAAGACAGTACAGTACTCTGTGGTCATACCCTCTGTGAGATTGAAAGCCTATCTGTTGTACCGATTTATAAAGGGAAGAGATGAATCGCTAAATTTGATCCACAGTAAAAAATAATAATAATAATGAATACATAAAACAATAAAGACAAACCATATAGACTAGATGTCCACCCTAAACTGACAAAAACCTGGCATCTCTCCACCTAGAATGCTGAGCTGTTTCTAGAGATAAAGACTAGATTATCATGCAAATCACAATGAAGATCTATGGGGAGGATGCAAAACCATAATACTGTCTTATTCTGCCACTTAGATACAGGAACTAAGCAGCAGAAGGACTAAAATTTGTCAAGGTGAGCCAACTACAATGACACAGATGAAGTCTGAGATTATATAATGTGTAATCATGAACTGATTGCATCATTCAGTAAAGATTACGAAAGGAAGAGCTATCAAATCTGAAAGTGTAAGTACTATACAAGATATGATTAACCTTGTACATCCATATTCTGAGATATGCTTCCTATATCATAGCCTACACACAAATTCATCCCCCTCAACAGTAATGGTATATTCCTGGTGTCTCCTGACTTCCAATCAACTTATGAAACCTCTCTCCTAATTACAGTACAGTAATATGTTAATGAAGGCTGCTAGTAATTACCTTCAGTATGATAATTCTTATTTAAAGGTAGCAGCAATGGCTAATGAAGGATGTAAGGTATGCAGTCTTTCCAGTTCAGTATACTATATCTCCAATCAGGCTTTATCCAGTGTCTCTCCTACACATGTTAATACCTTCAGTCTTCACTAGTTTAACTCACAGAGCAGGGATTTTTTTTTTTTTTTTTATGCCATCTCATGATTATATTTAGCTTTGTATAGACTTCTGGAAGTGTAGGGGTTAGGCACAGCCTCACTGAACTCCTGCAATAGCAGAGACTTTGCATAAGTTGAATAAAATTGCCTTCTGGCACTATGAATAAACTGAAAAGGGCATCACAGGGATTGCAAGAGTTAAAGGGACTCGCGGAGTTTATATCCCCTATGTAAACAAACTACCCATTAGTTTTTACACACATCCTCTCATTTTTTCCAGCCAATTAACCTACTATGCCTGCCCATGTACAGGATCACATTCGACCTTAAAACCTAAACAGATGGTGTGAATATCGGGGGATTTAAGTAGCACTGCTTACTCGAGTTTAAAGGGACATCTTGGTCACCTGGAGATACACACCGCCGTATATCATCCTTATAGCTAATAATTACAACTTACATCAGCCGACTACACCTCTCGATAATGACAGCAAACACTGATAAACACATGGGCATAAGAATTACCATAAGAAGAAGTAGACTAACACCGTAAAGAATAAAATCTTCACTCATCTCCAGCATCTCTCAACGTTGCTCCCATAATGCAACAGTGACGTCACACTTCAAATTAATATATTTACTTATTAAATTTTAAGAAGAAAATTTCGTGAATATATTATCAGTCTTTTAAACATTAATTTTCGTGCAAACTGAATAGAGAGGTAAGTAAAGTGTTTCTTGTTAAATTAAAGATAACCCCATGAATCAGTGGCATCATCATCTCTCTCTCTCAAATTCCATACAGAGTACCAGAGTAGGATCACTATTTACTGTCCTGCCGATATATCTCTACAGTTTTACAAGGGGATTTAAAAATAAACGGCCTGGTGGTGGTGGCAGGGGATAAAATTTTGCGATACCAGTCTCTAATCTGCTGCCATTCCCTACAGAACCTGAGCATAATAGACGAGAAATTAGCCCAGGTTGATGCAGCAATTTTTAACTCAAAATTGCCCCAAGAACAACTTTCTGAAGATTGTCAAACATTTCATGCAACACCCTGTATGGGAAATTTGGATAAAATATTGGTGAAAGAGAGAGATTGTCCAGGTGCTTGAGGGTGCGAAAGTGGATGTATGTGGAATAACTGAAACAAAATGGTGAGGAGAAAGTGTGAGAGAATGGGAGTATGGATGGGGTATATGTGCAGGAGTAGGTGAGAATGAGAGGGCAAAGGAAGGAGTATGTATAGTTGTGAGTAAAAGATGGAAGAGGAGCATAAGACAGTATGGATCAGTTGGGTCAAGGATTGTGTGGGTAAAGTTGAAAGTTGGAATACAAATGTGGGCGATTGTGTGTGTGTGTATGCGCCAACGCAAGATCGTGCTAGAAGAGTGAGAGAAGAGTTCTGGACAAATGTGGAAGTGTGCATGGAAAAGTTTGGAAGGAATGAGAGAGTGTTTTTGATTGGTGATATGAATGGTAAAGTTGGGAATGTGAAGGTGGATGGAATAGTTGGTGAGTGGGGTGTGCCTGCTGAGATAGATGAGAATGGGAGTGCGTTAGTGGACATTTGTGCTGGGAGGGGTTGGTGATAGCCAATACCCTCTTCAGGCATAAAATGATCCACAGGTATACATGGCGAGTGATGAGAAGGGTGGGTGGTGAACTGAATGAAAGGAAGGCAATGATTGATTATGTGTGTGTGGATGAAAGGATGCGAAGATGTGTAAAGGATGCAAGAGTGTATAGAGGTTGGGGGAGTGGACTTTCTGACCACTACTTGGTGGTGGCCAGAATTAGGATTCAAGTAAGATGGAGGAATAGAAGAAGGGAAAGACGAGAGGAAGGAGTAGTTGCAAGGAGAGTGGAAAGGTTACAAGAGGATGAGAAAAAGGCAGAGTATAAGAGAGAAGTAGAGGAACGATTGGGCAAATATGAATTGGAGCAGATGGGAGACGTGGAAGGTGTGTGTAGGATATTTACAGAAGAAATATGTGCAGCATGTGATGTGGTGTGTGGAAGGAAGAGAAGACGGAGGGGGGTGCAAGGAACGGCGTGGTGGACTGAAGAGGTGAGACAGGCTGTGGCACAAAATAAGAAAGTATACAATGAATGGATGAGAAATAGGGGCGTGGAAGAAGTTGAGAGGCGGAAGAGAGAGTTATATGTAGAAAGAAAGAAAGAGGTTAAAAGATTAGTAAGAGAGAGTAAGAAGAGTGTGGATGAGGAATTTGGAAGGAATTTGAGTGTAAAGTGGAGGGACTGTAAGAAAATGTTCTGGAAAGAGGTGAAAAGAGTAAGACAGGGTGGAAGTGAAGTTAGCAGGGGAGTGAAAGATAAAAATGGTAGATTACTAGTGGAGAAGGGAGAAAAAATGAGCAGATGGAGAGAACACTTTAAGGAATTGTTGAACATAGAGGATGGAAGTAATGCGAGTATAAGTGGCTGGGGAATGGCTGGGAGGAGGAGGGAGGTGAGAAGACAGGAAGAAATCAGTAGGATAGAAGTTGTGGAAGCAATGAAGAAAGTTAAATCGGGGAAAGCCCCAGGAATTGATGGAGAGTGTGGTGAAATGCTGAAGCATGGGGGAGAGATAGTAGTAGAATGGATGTGGAAGATGTGCAGATTGGCCTGGGAGGAAGGTAGAGTCCCGGAGGATTGGAAGTCAGGTATAATTATTCCCTTGTACAAAGGAAAAGGGGAAAAAGAAGTGTGTGGTAATCAAAGGGGCATTTGTCTTCTTAGTATAATAGGAAAAGTGTATGGTAGGATACTTATTGACAGAGTTAGAGAAAGAACAGAGAAATTAGTTGGAGAAGAACAGAGAGGCTTTAGGAAGGGAAGAGGTTGTGTAGATCAGATATTCATTCTTAGATCTTGAGTGGAAAAGTTTCTAGAGAAGGGAAAGAAGTTGGATGCGGCTTTCATGGATTTGGAGAAAGCATATGACAGGGTGGATAGACAAGCATTGTGGAAAGTGTTAAGAATATATGGAGTAGATGGGAAGTTGTTGAATGCTGTGAAGAGTATGTACGATGGTGCGAAGGCTGCAGTGCGTGTGGATGGTGAACTAAGTGAATTTTTCTCTTTGAAAGTTGGGTTGAAACAGGGATGTGTCATGTCTCCATGGTTGTTCAATCTGTACATGGATGGGGTAATAAAAGAGGTACAAGGTAGGGTAGTGGATGTTGGAGTGGCCCTGGTGAAAGAGGATAGTGTCTGGAAACTCCCTGTACTGTTGTTTGCAGATGATACTGTGTTGTTGAGTGAAGACGAAGGGGAGGTGCAAGGCTTGGTGGATGAGTTTGGGAGAGTGTGCAAGAAACGGAATCTAAAGGTGAATGTAGGGAAGAGTAAAGTGATAGTCTTTGAGAGAGGTGAAGTCAGTGAATGTACAGCGAGGTTGGATGGTGAGGAATTGGAAAATGTGAGTACGTTTAAGTACTTGGGCAGTGTGATGAGTAAGGATGGAGGTTTGGAGGGTGAAGTGCTTGAAAGGGTACAGCAGGGAAGAAAGGTTGCTGGTTCTTTGAAAGCAGTGATAAGAAACAGGGAAGTGAGCATGGAAGTGAAAAAGTTACTACATGGTATTGTGATACCAACTCTAACGTATGGAAGTGAAGCTTGGACGTTGTTTAAAGGACACAAGTCAAGAGTTAGAGCAGTGAAAATGAGTTATTTAAGAGGAGCCTGTGAAGTCACATGGAGAGACAGGCTGACGAATGAGGATATAAAGGAGCGTTGTGGTGTGGATGTGGATGTGATAGGAAGCGTTATGAGAACACACTGAGGTGGTTTGGCTATGTGGAGAGGATGGAGGGTGAAAGACTGACGAAGAGAGTGTATGTGAGTGAGGTGGAGGGGGGAAGAGGGAGGGGGAGGCCGAGGATGAGATGGAGGGATGGGGTGGAGAGGTATATGAAAGACGGGGGTGTGAGTTGGGAGCAGGGCAGTGAAATGGCGGGGGACAGGGCGACTTGGAGGCGATTTGTTTGTGGCCATCCCAAACGGGATTGAGGCGTCTGACAATAGATAGAGATAGATAGAAAATTAAATAACTAAAGCTAACACTGATTTGAACTAATACACATCTGGTCCACAGGTCGTGCTGGAGTCTGCTGCCTTGTTGCTGCTTCCTTGCCACACTGGTCATATCCTGCTGAAGTTTGGTCTGCCCTGCCGTGAGAAGCCTGACGGTGGTGTGGTGTCTTCCCCTACTCTGAGATGCCTGGTGGTGTGGTGGTGGTGGCGGCAGGGTGTCGTGTCTTCCCCAGCCGTGAGATTACTTGCTGCTGCTGCTGGTGATCTGCCCTGACCTGCCGAGAGAAGCCTGGTGGTGATGGTGTGATCTGCCTTGCAAGTCCAGGATGTTCTGTGGACAAATGCTACTTTTGAATGCATAACTTATATTGCTGTCTCTGTTAATGTATTTTGTACTGAAGTATTAATAATGAAAACTTAAATTTTCTGTCTTGTTTCATTACCTTTTTAACTGTGGCTTTGACTTAATATAGGTGATAAGTATATTGCGCTCTGCAGTCTTGTGTGTTGTGGGGACGGCTTTTGTGATGAGCTAAGACATTCTGATCGCTTCACCAAATTACTGCTCAGCCGTGTGATCAGTGGACATAAAAGATAATACAATACAATGATATACAGCTAAGCATAAAAAAGGTTATGGGAATTCTCCACCATGCAATCAGTGGACCTAAATTAAAGCCTATATTATAAAGCTAAGCCTGAAGAGGGTTGTGGGAAGTAGATAATGATGCAGGGTAGACACTGGTAATGTTCACTGAGCCGTGCCCGCAACACACAAGAACTGGGTGGCGTAATATATGGACCACCTTGTATAATGAGAGGCCGTAAGTGTGTGCTGACTCACAAACTTGCCACCAATGCCCCGTCATAACTATTACTGTGTCTTGTAGGAAGCACAAAGAAAACAGGCCACAGAATACCTCCTTGCCTCTTGTTCCTCCTACACAAACATACACGCCTTTCTCTTTAACTTGGCACAGAGTTTTATTTAAAGCATACCAGAATGTTAGGCAGATCAGTAGCAGAAGTAGACAATACTACAGCCCTACATTCTTTCCACAGCACTCATTCGTGACTAACATCATATTCTAGTGATAACTATCGCTACTACTCGGCAAACTGTATGGAAACTATAAGCTATCTGTCTATCCATCTATCTATAGCCAGACGACTTAATCCCGTAAGAGGTGGCCACAAACAAGTCGCCTCTATGCCACCCTGTCCCCCGTCATTATGCATCACTCCCCCTAATTCACACCCTTTCTCATATACATCCCAACTCCATCCTCCACTTATAAGTAATACATTAAAACAACCGTGAATTACTGCCGCACAAGCTGAGCCGTAATCATATCCAACACAAACACGAAGGAGCTTTAAAGAACAGAAAACAATACCTTGATAGCAGAAGACACTAAGACCACAAGTACTGACAGCCTACACCAAGAAACATAACTAATTTCAGTCAGAGACCAAGTGAATATGAGAGGCACACAGTTCATCACTTCAGCTCAAGATCCGTCCCACCTTTGTAACCTTATGTTGCATCATCCTCTCCACAAACAAAATCGAACAACCGCCCAACACTACACAGAGTATCTTTGCAACATATCCCCTCCTCCACCCGACTCTACACTTCCCAGGCACATTCACAAACTCACAAACACCCCAGCCAGCCAAAACTTTCTGCCAAACACATACATAAACACACAGACACCCCAGCCAGCCAAAACATTCTATACCAAACACATACATAAACACACAGACACCCCAGCCAGCCAAAACTTTCTATACCAAACACATACATAAACACACAAACACCCCAGCCAGCCAAAACTTTCTATACCAAACACATACATAAACACACAGACACCCTAGCCAGCCAAAACTTTCTATACCAAACACATACATAAACACACAGACACCCCAGCCAGCCAAAACTTTCTACCAAACAGCATCCTTCATGTGCCACCACCAGCCATACACCCTTCAGACACTACCGAACCCAGAGACACGAGTACACCAACCTTCCCTGCTACAATACTAACACAAAATATAACACACATACAATCCCCTGTGCTCATACTGCAACGTGGCACCCCCACACCACAGCACACCCACTCACTTCCTGCACCACACCACCACAACACAGACAATCCTTCAATATAACACAGGGTTCACATCCAGAGGAGCTTAAGATGTAACAAGAACAACAACAACAACTCAGGCCAAGTAAGAGTGAAACGAGTATAGTTACGAAAGGAAAATTATTTCAAGTTATTTTGTAAGCGCTTCGGGTACACAAAGTTACAAGGCCGCAGGGAACGAACTGCATACCGAGGGTTATAATACTGTGGCGGCTTAGGGGGCTTTATACCACCTTTTCTTCAGTGATTTATTGTTCAAGCGAGCGAGCGTACAGAGCAAGTGAGCGAGAACACTATATGACATGGTATAATAGGGTGGCAGAGAATAGCGCCAAGACTGTGTTGTCTAGGAAACTGTTAAAGCAACAACGGATCTATTGACAGCATTAGAAACCTAGTAAAAAAAAAAATGATAGGAGTTACTTGAGGGACTTTTCTCAAAATCTGCCTCGCCAGTGCTGATAAAATGAAAATAAAAGTACCAAACTGAGTACCAGAACCGAGTTATTCTAGAAGTTAAAAGCTACTGCAGATCTGTTCAGACAGCTGGAAAGCTTATGAAGAAGCAATTGGTACTACTTAAGTTAAATAGACTTAGCTTTTAACATCAAGCAAGATGGATGGATGGATGGATTGACGGATGGATGGACGGATGGGTCGATGGATGGATCGATGGATGTGGAATCGTGGATGCTTGGACCGATGGTAGAGTTTCTGCTGTTTTGTCCCGTCCTTCCACCTGCCGACAAAAATCATCATCAGTATCATCATCATCATAATCATCATCATAATCATCATCATCATCATCACCATCGTAGTTGTCGTCCTCATTACCACCATCATCATCATCATTATTTACTCCGTCATTCTCATTATCATTACCATTCTCATCATCATCATCATCATCATCATATTATTATTATCACCACCTACCTATTTATCTATATCTGTTTGCCTATAGCCAGACGCCTTAATCCCGTAAGGGGTGACCACAAGCAAATCGCCTTCATGATGTACTGTCCTCTACCATTTAGCTCAAGTATCCCAGTCATATGTTTCTTCTCTTTCCCTCCATCTCATCGTCGGTCTCCCCATCCCCCTCTACCCTTCCAACTTTACCCTTCCAAGTGCACTCTTCTGGTCATTTTCTTATTCGCCATCCTCTCCACATGGCCAAACCATCTCGAAGTGTTTCTCTTAACGCTTTCAGTCTCATCCACATCGGCATCACAACGCTCCTTCATCTGCCCATTTGTCTGTCTGTCTCTCTATGAAATTCCACATGCTCCTCTCAAGTAGCTCATTTCCACCGCTCTCACTCTTGACTTGTGTCCTTCCAGCAAGATCCAAGCTTCACTTCCATACTTTAAAGTGGGAATCACAGCATGCAGTGCCCTTTTTTTTCATACTTTCATCCTCAGTTCCCTCTTCCTAATCACTGCTTTTTAGAGAACAAGCAACCCTCCTTCCCTGACGTATCATTTCAGTCACTTCATCCTCTAATCTTCCATCCTTATTCATCACATTACATCAATACTTAAATGCACTCATATTCTTCCATTTCCTGGCTATGCAGCCTCACTGTGCATTCTGTAACCTCATACGTTGAGAGGTTAAAGCATCACCACCATCAGCATCAACATCATTATCACCATCAATATCATCACTATCAGCCTGTGACACACCACTGCATGATAAGGACCCTCTCACCTTTCTCCACTCTGATCCATTGATTGTTAACTTGTTCTGTCCTTGCTCGGTAGATCTGCATCATATGATCTCTCCATCTTGTCTCTTCTGTGAAAGACGTGACACGAGGTGTGTGTGTGGAGTTACCTGAAAACAATATCAGAATTACTAGATGCGGGAGCTTCAGGCCCCTTAGGTTAATCTCCTTGGTTTGGTATGGTGTCGTGTGGTGGTGGGGGATTGTGTGGTGTGGTGTGGGGAGGATTGTGTGGTCAGGTGTGGTGTGATGTGGGAGGGTGGTTGTGTGTGGTGTGGTGTGTGAGGGTGATTTTCTGTGGTGTGGTGTGGTGTGGTGTAGGAGGAGGATTTTTTGTAGTTTGGTGTGGTGTGGGAGGGTGGTTTTGTGTGGTGTGGTGTGGGAGGGCGGTTATGGATGGTGTGGTGGGGGAGGAGGATTTTTTGTGGTGTGGTGTGGTGTGGGAGGGCGGTTATGTGTGGTGTTGTGTGGTAGGGGAGGAGGATTTTTGGTGGTGCGGTGTGGGAGGGTGATTTTGTGTGGTGTGGGAGTGTGATTTCGTGTCGTGTAGAGTGAGAGACTGGTATGGTGTGGTGTGATACGGTGTGGGAGGGTGGTATGGTATGGTGTGGTGTGAGAGGGTGATGGTGTGTGACAATGTGTGGAACGTAACTTGGCTTAACTATAATCTCTAAAGCCTATATGAGTACAACATCTCTCATCCGAAAATGGTTAGTGAGAAGCAGACGGTCAGGGCCGGTCCTAGAGCTACTGTGATAAAATGTAGAAAATCATGTGTTGTATCCTTAAAATAAAAAAGAATATGTGAGGTTAATTCTTACCTTTAAATAAAGACCAAAATATATGTATTACTTCACTCATATTCATCCACTTCCTAACGATACATAAAGAGACGGTGATCAGTGACTTATGGAACCCTGTGCTGTGGTCTATGGGATGTAATAAGCTTTTCAGAATATTGCGTAAGTGTCTCGTAACTCTATGGGTAAAAGGTCCTATATTTTTGACCTAAAATTTAACCTTGAAATTAAAGAGTGAATGTGTGAAAATAATTATGCCATGTAACCAACTATGGATTCATCAACCAAGATTTACTCGTACATACACAAACAAGCACGCACACACACACACACACACACACACACACACACACACACACACACACACACACACACACACACACACACACACACACACACACACACACACACACACACACACACACCCACACAAACACACACCCCCACACACACACACACACACACACACACACACACACACACACACACACACACACACACACACACACACACACACACACACACACACACACACACACACACACACACACACACACACACACACACACACACACACACACACACACACACACACACACACACACACACACACACACACACACACACACACACACACACACACACACACACACACACACACACACACACACACACACACACACACACACACACACACACACACACACACACACACACACACACACACACACACACACACACACACACACACACACACACACACACACACACACACACACACACACACACACACACACACACACACACACACACACACACACACACACACACACACACACACACACACACACACACACACACACACACACACACACACACACACACACACACACACACACACACACACACACACACACACACACACACACACACACACACAGTCACCAAAACATTTGAGGTTAAACGAAAAGGAAAGGAGGATGTGACTCAGCCAGTGACTTGAAGATCATCGTCGTCGTCGTCATCATCGTCGTCGTCGTCATCATCGTCGTTGTCGTCTTCATCTTCGTTGTCGTAATCATCATCATCATCTTCCTCGTCGTCCTAATCATCATCATCATCGTCAGCAACATGTTACTGTCATGCCAACACTGTAAAAGATGTAGAACAGATGTTATATCAGAGTCATCACCTTTATCATCATATTCATCACTTCCTTCTAATCAAATTGTAGAATTTGTACGGGAGTCACATCATCATCATCATCATCATCATCATCATCATCATCATCATCATCATTGTCATCATCATCATCATCATCGTCATCATCATCATCATCATCATCATTATCATCATCATTGTCATCATCATCAGCATCATAATCGTCATCATCATCATCATCATCATAACTGTCATCATCCCAGCTGTTTCATCGAGCATATAGTTTCATCATAATCATCATCATCACAATAATCCCAGCTTAGTTAATTGGTACAGGAGTTTCAACATCACAGTCATCATCATCAGTATCAGTATCATCATCATCATCATCATCATCACATTCATCACATTTCTGTTAGTTCGTACAGAGGTTAAATCCTCACCGCTATCGCCAGTAGTAGCTGTATTATAATCATCATCATCATTATCATCATCATCATCATCAGCCTGTGACACACCACTGCAGGATAAGGACCCCTCTCACCTGACTCCACTCCGATCCTTTGGTTGTTAGCTTGTTGCATCCCAGCTCGATGGATCTGCGAGTATCATCTCTATCTTGTTCTCTGTGTGCCTCATCCTCTCACTCCATCTCTGGTCTGCCATTTAGTTACGCTGGCTGTCCATGTGTTACCTGTTCTGTGGAAGACGTGACCTAAGGACTGCGTGTGGACTGACCTGTAAACAAGAGGACAAATATACGTGTGTTGCAGCATCACTACTATACCCTGTTCACTCTAACCTGGCGTAAAATTGTAATCTCTGTCTTAAATTGTGTGTTGTGACAAGGGGTTAACACTAGAATGGTCCTAGTCACGAAGAAGTGGTATGGAAATGATGTAGAGCTGTAAGTTTGTCTAGTTCTTTCACTGAACTACGGGAAATAAGCTGCAAAAAAACGACTATCTCGGCCTTGGTAAAATGAAGGAACACCACCACAATATACGCGTAAATGTATGTGTGTACGTGTGTGTGTGTGTGTGTGTGTGTGTGTGTGTGTGTGTGTGTGTGTGTGCGCTTCAGGACAAAATAACTTACATACAATATTTTTTTTTCCATCACACTGTCCCTCTGAAATCTGATTCGCACATTCAGGTGCCAAACTGTACTGCAGAGTTGCCGTGAATTGCACACTGGTTGTGACGTCATTATTGCACACGGTCTCGTTTAGTAACCAGGATGACAGAGGATGTATTGTTGGTATAACTACCATAAAATTTGGTATACTGTGAATACTGGAAGAGAGGGTATAATTAATGATGTCAGACCTATTATGATTCAAGTGTAAGGACGTTAAATGATTAAGAGAGTTAATAAGTCAGCAAATGTTGATTAATAACCAGCCAAGAGACAAGGAAGTTTATCTACATCCAAGTTTTCTAGTATATCAACTGTACACGATTTACAACATTGTTTCGGTATTTCTTTAATATTACAAAGTAAGTGTGCACTGCTAATGGTTGGCACGTGTCTTGTAAATATTTTTTTTTTTAATGATATCGCCGGGTGGGTAGAGGTAGACTGTTCCACGACGTATTCTTCCTTGATTTAAATGACAGTATTATAAACAAACGCTACATATTCGTTGGTTTAACTGTGAAGGGTCTGAATAACAATACATGTTAGTTCCTACCAATCATGACAAAATCCCCCTTATTCCTACAAAATAACGTGAACAATTAGTGTGGAAAAAAAATTCACACTACCATGGAATCATGTCCGCCTGCCCACATCCATGCTCATCGTTCATTTGTTTTTCCACATTAGCAGACGATTTTCCACAAAACAACAGCACTGGACTACAAGGCCTCCTCATCTCCCTCACACTAACATCCCCCTTGTCTCATCAGAATTACGTCTAGTAGCCTTATAGGTATTATTTCTTTGGGCCATAATACTTCCTGGGTGTCAGTGCGATATCCTTGTGTCCTGTAGTCACCTTAATGGCTAAGAACAGCAAATATCCAACACTTACCTCAGGGGAATGATGCAACAGCAACACACACACACCCTCGTCCTTCCACTGTCATACGGCCACTAGCAAAAGTAGCCAAGTAGCGACGCCTACCAAGACGAGAAACTTGTCCAACTACTTTTACAACCACTAGATGGTACCCGGGCCCTCTCATAGTAGGGATAACTCTAGTATTTTATTCCAGGTACTGCTTGGCGATAGCATTCAGCTGAGAGTGAGTCATATTACAATGAGAGTGTTAATGCTGTCTCTATTAACTCTCATGATCATACAGCTCTCTTTACCAGCCCTACCCAAAAATAACGTGTGTGTGTGTGTGTGTGTGTGTGTGTGTGTGTGTGTGTGTGTGTGTGTGAATGTGTTGTGTGAGTGTGGTGCGAGGTGCCTGTGTGTTACCATGGCAACCTCCCGACACCATCACAGTTACATAGACATATTTCTTCACCCGCAAGTTCCACTAGAGAGTACTATGTGTGTGTGTGTGTGTGTGTGTGTGTGTGTGTGTGTGGTAGGGTGGATGGATGTGTTGTGTGTGGAGTGTGGGGGGTGGGGGTGAATGGTTTAATGTGGTTGCTGTGTGTGTGTGTGTGTGTGTGTGTGTGTGTGTGTGTGTGTCTGTGTGTGTGTGTGTGTGTGTGTGTGTGTGTGTGTGTGTGTGTGTGTGTGTGTGTGGATGTGTTGGGTGCGGGGGGGGTGAGGGTGTACGCATTGTTGTGGTTGCAGTGTGTATGTGTGGGAGGTGTACGCATTGTTGTGGTTGCAGTGTGTGTGTGTGTGTGTGTGTGTGTGTGTGTGTGTGTGTGTGTGTGTGTGTGTGTGTAGGTGAATGTGCTGTGTTTGGTGGGTGGGAGGTATATCGTTTGATGTGGTTGCAGTGACTGTGTGTGTGTGTGTGTATTAGCTCACTATTCGTCAAAGGACCTTGGTTATACATAAGAAGACATGCTATTAAAGCTGCGGCACAAATATATTGTGCTATGAAGTCAACTTCACTCAAAAGAACGCCACGCTTCTTCCCTTTCCTGTCTCCTTGCCTTGCGTCTGTCTGTCTTCCGTCTGTGTCTTTCTTTCTCATTGTCCCTTTATTGCAAACCACAAACAACTCTCAACTGTCCACTACTTCCTAGAATATCATAGTATCCTGCACAATACTACTTTTTTTCAGGGTAACTTGACCCAGATTTTCGTCCTTTTGCCGCTTACTTCACATGGGTCATTGGCAGAAAAGAGCAGCGCTACGGCTCCTCTTCAATGGCACTTTTTTGTGATTTACATATTCTAGTATTAATCTATTGCTACAACTCAGTATTCAAGTTGGAGAGATGATAATTTTAGGCCAAGTTTGAGTAAAATGGGTACAGAATTAATAAAGTCAAACAGCATACCTTTGGTGGGTGCAGTGGGAACAAGGCGACGCAGGCAGGAGGACAATGGCGGGAAAATCCAGCAAAATCTAACCACCAGCTTATGAAGTGACCCCAACAACACTCGCGCCACACAATCGGTTGAAACACCCGTCCACTTTATCACTAAACACCTGTGGTTCTGAAGTATGAGAACAGAAAATAAAATAATCGCGTAGACGTTATGTCTGATGCTCTCTCTCCACGGAGTCTGCTTCTGACGTTCCGTTTATTGCTTGTTCATCACAATGCTTCGAAATTGATGAGCCTCTCACTCGGACATGACGACTGACTGAACCTTTATCCTTGTCTTGTACCCCTGACCTTTTACTGAATGCTATAAAAAAAAAAAAAAAATACTTCATCCTAACCTAACTCAAAGTCTAATGACAGAGATGATCTGCTCGCTTGACTTCCTCGCGCACCTTTTGTGACGCAACAGCTTAAGTCGGGGTGGCCCTATTCAGAGAGAGCAGTAAAATGAATGGGTAACTGCGAACAATTAGTCACTGTCCGCTGACTCTTCCTGCTTGGATTCCAGCGACAACGTTCCCAAGTTCGTATGAGTTTGTATAGTACGGTAAATTCAAAATCTAAATAAAGAAATAAGATAATCTGCTGACTTTTCCTTAAAATCTTGCTAACAGACAGGCAGGCAGGCAGGGAGGCAGAAAAGGCAGACAGGCAGGCGGTCAGGCAGGCAGACAGACTGATAGATAGATATATAAACCTGGCCAAACACATAGCTTCATCGGGCTCTCTCGGTTGACTGTAATAACATCCACTAGTAGCAGAAGCAACGATTTTTTTTTTTTTTCTGGCCGCTTCTCTGATTACATATTTTGTTTTCAGCCATACTCGTACCAGATCACGTCAGTTAACAATGATGTGCGTATCTGAGGATTAATAAAGCTTTAGTTTCACTCTGTATATGAGAAAAAAAGGCAGTGAAAATATCAACAGTACCCCCATTAGTCTAATACCACAGCCTTCTCCCATTCGCCTCTGTCTACGTTTTTTCCTTTAACCATTCTTTTCCCCAAATGGAGAGTTGTGGCAGACTCCTGTATTCCATAAACTAGCATGTTATTCGTTCCATGTACAGATTATTATGCAAAAATCTAGATCGTCATTGGCCACGAGAATTTAGGTAAAGAGATTTTGAAGTGATGTAGGAGCTGGGAACTCTCTATCTTGACTGCTTTTGGGCTGGGAGTTTACTGTTAGTTAATATTAAAAAAAGGTAATTACACAAGATACCAGTTATTTATTTGATGACATGCTCTGATGAGGAGAGAAACTCAGACATAATTGTATTTCACATTTATTTGTATCAACATCTACACTTCGTGGCTTTGGAAAGACAATGTTAGGTAGTTTCGAAGACTGGTGAGTAGAGAGGGACTGGCGGGGATGTGTGGTGGTGTGGGGCGGGATATGGTGACACACTGCAGTAAAGAAATGCCACATAGCTCTCTGTTGGCTGCTCCTGTTACTGGCCGTTCGTTACCCCTGCGAAAGGGATAATATCTTAGTTAACCTTCACTGCCACAGATCTTTAGTATTAAATAAAATCGTCTTGAGACAGTAAGAATTGTAGGATTCATTGGGGTAATCATATCACAACCGGGGTCTTCTATGCCATGTTGTACTGCATGTGACTTTGGAGACATTGTAAGGTGTGGCTGTGTGGAAGTGCAGCTATGTGCAGGTCTCTGTGTGTGTGGGGGGGGAGGTGCGTCATAGAGAGAGAGAGAGAGAGAGAGAGAGAGAGAGAGAAATTACATGTCCACATACGTAAATGATTGCGTGCATTAATCTTTCCGAGCATCACTGAGTCCATTCACCTGTGTGTGTGTGTGTGTGTGTGTGTGTGTGTGTGTGTAGTAACGAAAAACGGATGTAGTTTGCAAGCTGTTGTTTGTCAGTCCTATTCTACCTATCCCACCCCCAGGTTGCAAGTTGTAAATGAGACCACGATCTATTGGATGTTTCACCCTGGGGCATAAATCTTAACCCTGCTGGAGTGGTGGGCTCAGGTGCCGCGTGACGTCACTAGACCTTGGGGTAGGGCAGGGAGGAGTACGGTAGGGTAGTGTAGGGTTGGGCAAGGTGGAGTACTGTAGGGTAGGGTAGGGTAATGTATGGTAGGGTAGTCTAGGGTAGGGTAGGGTAGTGTAGGGTAGGGTAGGGTAGTGTACGGTAGTGTAGGGTAGTGTAGGGAAGGGTAGTCAGTAAACGTAGATTAGCTTTGGTCTGGTAGATTTAGGTAAGCTTACAGTTAGATAAATAGATAGATAGACGTGGATGATATTTTGATTATGAACTCTGATACACACAGGTCTTTTGGCGTCTCTCTCTCTCTCTCTCTCTCTCTCTCTCTCTCTCCCTCCCTCCCTTGCCACACGCCTTCATCCCGTAAGGGGTGGCCACAAACAAATCACCTCCATGTCGCCCTGACCACGGCCATTTCACTGCCCTTCCCCCATCTTACACCCACTCTCTCATATGCCTTTCTACTCCACCCCTCCGTCTCATCCTCGGTCTCCCCCTTCCTTTCCCCTCCTCCACCTCACCCATATGACTCTCCTTGTTAATCTCACATTCATTAGGTAAGCATCGCCGGTGTGTGTGTGTGTGTGTGTGTGTGTGTGTGTGTGTGTGTGTGTGTGTGTGTGTGTGTGTGTGTGTGAGAGAGAGAGAGAGGGAATTTATGTATACGAGTGTATGAAAGGGGACTTTGAATGTGTGTGTGTGTGTGTGTGTGTGTGTGTGTGTGTGTGTGTGTGTGTGTGTGTGTGTGTGTGTGTGTGTGTGTGTGTGTGTGTGAAGTGTAGTATGTGTGTTAGACTGTAGTGTGGCAGTGTGAAGTTGCCTATCTATCTATCTATCCATCCATCTATCTGTCTATCTATCTATCTATCTGTCCATCTATCTATCCACTCATCCCTCCATCCATCTATCTGTCTATCTATCTATCTATCTGTCCATCTACCTATCCACTCATCCCTCCATCCGTCTATCTATTTATCCATCTACCTATCAATCTATCATCCATCCATCCATCTATCTATCTATCCACCCATCCCTCCATCCATCCATCTATCTATTTATCCATCTACCTATCACTCTATTCATCCATCTATCTGTCCATCTATCTATCAATCTATCTATCTATCTAATCTAACAGGCGAAATATTACTTAGCTTTTAACGCAGGTAAGTGATGGCTGACTGGCTTAGTGACTGGCTGGCTGACTGGCTTTCCTCTGGCTTTCCTCATGGCTTGCTGTGGAATTCTTTCAGAGTTCCGTACGTCTATCTTTCGACAAAAAAAAAATCATCATCATCATCATCAGCAGCAGCAGCAGCACCATAATCATCATCAGCAGCATTATGATGATGATGATGATGATGATGGTAGTGAAGCATGTGTAAGGGTTAATGGGCATCTAAGCGAATGGTTCACGATCAGTGTGGGCTTGCGACAAGGTTGTGTGACGTCCCCATGGTTGTTCAATATATATATGGATGGGGTGATGAGAGAAGTGAAAACACGAGTAATGGGGACAAGGATGGCGTTGGTAATGAATGGTGATGGATGGAATATCTCAAATTTGTTGTATGCTGATGATGCATGGTGTGGCATGAAAATGAAAAGTCAAGAGTGAGAGCAGTGGAGATGGGACTGCTTAGGAATGTATGTGGAGTACAGAGAGTGGATAGGATACGAAATAACGATTCGCGGAAGATGGGGAGTGAGGAAGTCGGTGGGCACCAGAATCGAAAAGAGTGTACTGAGATGGTATGGTCATTTGGAGAGAATGGATAACAATAGAGTGGTGAAAAAGGTATATCTGAGCTAATTAGAAGGAGGGAGGAGGAGAGGTAGGCCAAGGAGAAGGTGGAGAGATATGGTGGATGAGTGTGCTGGGATGAGAGGTATGGAAGTCGGTGAGCCTGGCTGGATGAATGTTGTGAGAAGTGCATAACCAGGAATTTGGCACCCCATTTTAACGTGACAGCGTTCTAATTGACTGTATCAGATAGGTATATGAGAAGCTACAGAACGTGGTGAAAGTTTTTTTGGTTTATCTGATGGAGCCAGGATTCCGGGGGCTTGACTAATGAGTGAATGGAAGCGTGGTCCATTGAACTGGGCAAACTTAAGTTGTCTGGACGTTGCTACTTCTCACCCTGCCGTAGGGTGGTAAAGGAGGTCTGGATGATGATGATGATGATGATAATGATGATGATAATGATGATTATGATTATTATTATCATTATTATTATGTGGAGATTGTAAGGCGTGAAAGGACTGAACTTTCTGGTGAGTCTTTTGAGTGTGTGGAAGAGTTTTGTTATCTGGGATACATGTTATGTGCTGGAGGTGGGGCTGGAGCAGCTCTGTGGCTAGAGTGAGCAGTAGTTGGAAGAAGTTCAGGGAGCTGTTGCCTCTCCTGACACTGAGAGGTCTCTCCCTACGTGCTAAGGGGTCTTTGTATGTGGCATGTGTTAGGAGTGTAATGCTGTATGGTAGTGAGACCTGGGCAGTAAAGAGAGAGGATATTCACAGACTCAAACGTACAGAAATGACAATGATTAAGTGGATGTGCAGTGCGTCCCTGAGTGTGAGGCTTGGGGAAGGAGGGGGGGCTAAGTTTGTGACAGAAGAGTTGCGAGGTAGGATTGGACAGGAGTGTACTGGTGGTGTGATGAGGAGGGGTAGACTGAGATGGTTTGGTAGGAAGGATGGGAGTGGAGTGTATTGGTGTGGTGATGAGAAGGGATAGATTGAGATGGTTTGGGAGAATGGATGGGACTGGAGTGTATTGATGTGATGAAGAAGGGTAGATTGAGATGGTTTGGGCATGTGGAGAGGATGGGGGATGACAGTTGGGTGCAGAAAGTGAGAAATGTGAACATTAGAGTTAGGGATGCGAGAAGCAGACCGAAAAAAAAAAAAAAGACCGGGGCGAAGTCATTGGGTGCGACCTCATGGATAAGGGACTGAATAGGGAGGCTGCCAGAGATCGAGCATCATGGAGAGCCGCCAGTAGGTGACTAAGGCAATGCATGCAAACAGGCTGGAGCGTTTATAAACGAAACGAGACGAAAAACGAAGCGATGATAGTACCGTACAACTGGCCTGGACATGGCACTTGTACTGTAGATGCCACACAACAGTAAAAGTGATTTTGTTCCCACCAAACACTACCAGTCTTATGTAGCTATTCAGTCAGGAGATCATTCCAACACACTTCTCACTTTCTGCACCCAACCGTCATTCCCCATTCTCCTCAAATACCCAAACCATCTCAGTCTACCCCTCCTCATCACAACATCAGTACATTCCAGGGTGTTTACTGCGCACGGCCATGTAAGGCAATGCACACACGGGGCTGGAGGTGACTGGGTTGATCACAGAGGACTGGGGTGGCCTAGAGGTTCACCTACCACCACAACAGGGGGTCAGTCCTCATGGTACGACACTCCAGCCATTGTGGAAGTGTTGCCACTGAGAGGATATGATAATAAACATAGTGTCAGTAAGGGGCAGCGTCTGTGGCAGCCATCCAACGCGGGTGACGCTAAGCACCCGTGTACACGTCAGTCCTGGCAACACCCTTCACTGGTGCACTTAGGGTACCAGTGCAAGGGGCCAAAAGAACACCGGGGCAAGGTCTGACTGATGATATGATGAGTGACATTATCTGGCTACCCCACACCACCAAGACATGTCACTCAGCAAAACCATACAGGTGATGGAGCACGAGGAACCTACCGCACTCAATGTAAACATGAGAAGGCCAAAGACACAACACATACGGTAATGAAGAGACCAACACAGCGGCAACTGAGCAAAATATCGGAGGTGGCCGACTACTTCAAGGATTAATGGATATGATTCCAAGGTGGCGACCATCATCCACTCACTTGATGTAGTACTGCCTACTTCTTTATTTAACTCTATCATTCTTTTTCTGTGTCTGCTCTCCTCTCTTTCTATTTCTCACCAGCATCCACTCACTTGATGTAGTGCTGCCTACTTCTTCCTTCACCTTTATCATTCTTTTTCTGTGTCTGTCCTCCTCTCTTCCTATTTCTCCCATCTTTCCTGTCACTTTTTGTTACTCCTCTTTCCTTTTCAGGTGGCTTTACATTGAGTGACAAGCCTAATGGTTTCCTGTAAGCCAGGAAACCATTTACAACGCTGGGTGGTAACCATATAACCAACCCATACGTGTTCCTTAAGTGTCAACAAGTGGGTTGGCGGAGGGTTAGTGCCCCTCCCCGTAAAACAACTAACTCAAGAGACAAACGGCCACCCCTTGCCGGATTATGGCGTCTGGCGATAGATAGATAGATAGGTACGGGATTAAGGCGTCTGGCGATAGATAGATACGGAATTATGGCGTCTGGCGATATATAGATAGATGAGGGATTATACCGTCTGGCGATAGATAGATATATAGATAGATATGGGATTATAGCGTCTGGCGATAGATACACAGATGGATAGATAGGGGATTTTGGCGTCTGGTGATAGATAGATAGATAGATAGATGGATAGATACGGGATTATGGCGTCTGGCGATAGACTGATAGGTAATGAATTATGGCGTCTGGCGATAGATAGATAGAAAGATGGATGGATATGAGATTATGGCGTCTGGCGATAAATGGATAGGTACAGGATTATGGCGTCTGGCGATAGATAGACAGATAGATGGATAGATGCGG
The DNA here is from genome assembly GCF_032717465.1 of Coenobita brevimanus. Lineage (NCBI taxonomy): Eukaryota > Metazoa > Arthropoda > Malacostraca > Decapoda > Coenobitidae > Coenobita > Coenobita brevimanus. Next base: position 36,116,299 of record NC_136980.1, read on the forward strand.
GATTCTGGAGACTGGCGATAGATAGATAGGACGAATAACTGTCTATCTATCAATCTATTGCCAGACGCCTCAATCCTGCAAGGAGTGGCCATAAACAAATCGCCTCCATGTCGTCCTGTCCCCCGCCATTTCGCTGCCCTGCTCCCAGCTCACACACCCCTCTCCCATATACCTCTCCACTCCATCCCTTCATCTCATCCTTGGCCTTCCCCTCCCTCTCACCCTCTCCACCTCACTCATATACACTCTCCTCGTCAGTCTCTCACTCTCCATCCTCTCCACATGGCCAAACCACCTCAGTGTGTTTCTCCTAACGCTTCCTATCACATCCACATCCACACCACAACGCTCCTTCACTTCCTCATTTGTCAGTCTGTCTCTCCATATAACTCTACATGCTCCTCTCATTTCTTTTTTATGCAAGGAAGAAGGAACCAAAGGCCAGGAGCCGGAAAACCGTTCCTTCAAAGAAAGAAAGAAAAAAAAACAATACAAAGGAGAGCCAAATTCAAGATCCGTTCATTTCGAGATGCCTGGACACACTGCGTGTGAAAAACTGGAGATCATAGGATGTAGGAAATACAGACAGAGGGAGACAGTTCCAGAGTTGACCTGTTGCATAAAAGAAGGACTGCCCAAAGGATCCTAGTGAGATATACCACCTTCCCCTCCCTCTATAAAACAACGATAATAAAAGCAAGGAAATTATAGTATATGTAAAGACAGCGAGGAAAACTATTTAGTATGTGTTTGTTTATGTAGATGCATTTCTGATGGATTGATAAGTCTATAGGAAGTTGTTACATAAGAAGATGAAGGGGTAGCGGTTCTTCACATCCCTGTCTATCTGTCTATCTATTGCCAGACGCCTTAATCCCGCAAGAGGTGGCCGCAAACAAATCGCCTCCATGTCGCCCTGTCCCTCGCCATTTCATTGCCCTGCTCCCAGCTCACACCCCCCTCTCATTTACCTCTCAACTCCATCCCTCCACCTCATCCTCGGTCTCCCCCCTCCCTCTCCCTCCCTCCACTTCACCTACATACACCCTCTTAGTCAGTCTTTCATTCTCCATTCTCTCCACATGTCCAATATGGCTTAAAGATACAGTAATACACAACTCTGTACGGTAAGTGTTATGCACAGCTTTGTTTTACTGTTTACATAGAACTATTCCTACTTGTTTTTATATATTTGCTTTAGAACCCATTGTCATTATACAGTGAACTACGCTATGTTGTAGTTTCCTCCTTCTTCCTTTACTATCCTTATCCATCAGCATGTAGAATTAGATCTCGTAGTCATAGTCTACTCTGTAACAAAAAGCCTCGAAAGGATCATAAGGTCTGTTGCTGTTTGCTGTTCTTTGTATCCCTTTGTACTCCCTCCCTCTTCTCTCTCCTCCCTCCTGCCTCACATCCCTCCCTCCCTCCCTCATCCCTCCTTCTCAATCTCTCCCCCTCTCTCCCTCCCTCCCTCCCTCTCCTTCCCACCCTCTCTGTCTCTCCTTCTCTCCCTCTCTGCCTCTCCTTTCCACCCTCTCTGCCTCTCCTTCCCTCCCTCTCTGCCTCTCCTTTCCACCCTCTCTGCCTCTCCTTCCCTCCCTCTCTGCCTCTTCTTCCCACCTTAACACTATCTTGGAGGGCGCGGGCTATGGCATTATCCCCAGCTGACCCCTCCACCTCCTTTCCTCGTCTCTAAATGAGTAGCGTGTAATTTTTCCCACGTGCAGGTCCGTCGCTTATTTGTTTTTCCACATCAGCAGACGATTTCCACGGAGCGACAACCCTGGCAGCCTGTCTGTCTCTCCACGTAGCTCCACATTCCTCTCAGATAACTTATTTCCACACCACTTTTCACACGAATAAAGATTGGTTAGGAGAAACACATTAAGGTGGTTTGGCCATGCAGAGAGGATGGAGAGAGTGAGACTGACGAGAAGAGTGTATGTGAGGTGGAGGGGCGAAGATGGAGGGCGAGGCCAAGGATGAGATGGAAGGATAGAGTGGTTTTTGTTTGTTTTGTTTGTTTTTGGCTTAATGGCCATCACCCTCTATTCGGGGTATTAGGCCAGCCGAGTTTTATGATGAAAGTACTGGTCACTCTCTCACCGCGCACACCGCCGATCTAGGGGGCCGGCCGAGGTGGGAGCATGTGATAAAATGCTCTAAGATCGGCTAGACGCACCTCCTCCCCTCTGACAATCAGCACAGGTCTTATGTTCTCACCCCGATCGTCAGCCCGGAGCAGGTCGTAGAGGGTGGTATATGTTGTTGCTCCGAGCTGATACGATCGGGTGTGAGCGCTGAGAGGCAGAAGGTGTCTATAGGAGGCTACGTCTAGCCGATCCTTAATGTCGATAATAGGAGGGCGAGATGGGGTGCCCTTCTCTGTCTGAGGAGTAGTGGACTCCCCGACTTCCTCCTCGGCCGAGGAGCCGGTCGACGCTTCCTCGGCCATGGAGGCGGTGGCAGACGAGTCTCGCTCCTCCTCAGACATTGCTGGCTGCTGGTGTACTTCCGCCGTGGTCGTAGCCGTATCGTTAGCCGGGGCCGGGGCCGGGTCGTCAACTTGAGAGGTCGTCCTTCGGTTGAGGGGGGCCTCCAGCCTAAGCCTCTTCCTCGGAGTCTGGCGAGGAATAGCTGGACGAGGCTTACGAGCCTGGCGCTCCCGTCGGCGAGGGACTGTATGTACATCACGGACGAAGCACTCGGGGATGATAAGGTTGGGCAGCCCATTCTCCTTGAAGATCTTTGGAAGGAGAACACGCAAAGCCCCCTTATCACCCCCACAAAAAGCCTTCACAGTCGCGATGCACATCTCGACGACGGTGCTTACCTCCCCTGAACACCCCTGATCCCTGGGCTGGTGCCGCCAAACCGTGGGACGCCGCCGTGCATAGGCAGAGCCCTGCACGGCAGCCCCTCCCGGTCCGGTGACGTCCCTAGCCTCAGGACCCTTGGGCGTTCCAAAGAGGACAAACTCCACCGTCTCGCCATCGCCTAGGGAGCGCTGGAGATGCCGTGGATTTGGTTTAGCAATCGCCTGACGGTGCACGAAAATATCAACACCAGCATCGTGGCGTTTGATAAAACCGTACCCCGCCCGAACGTTAAACCAAACCACAGCACCTCTGATCTTCATCTGGGTCGTAGAAGGCCGAGGCCTGCTGTCTGCCCCCCTCAACGGGTCGTGAGCAACAGCAGGAGAGGTTGCAGCAGGAACGGGATCTGGACGTCCACACACTTCCATGGTTCGTCGCTCTCCGATAGAGTGGAGAGGTATATGAGAGAGGGCGGTGTGAGCTCGGAGCAGGGCAGTGAACTGGTGGGGTCGAGATCGACAAGGAGGCGATTAGATTGTGGCCACCCCTTACGTAATTAAGGCGTGTGGCAATACTGTAGATTGATAGATGGTTCAACTGAAAGAACAGGCAGTATCAAAGAACTGATGAACATTATCCTGCCTCACCTTTGTTCATCTCCGCAAGATGGGCAAGCTGTTGAAACACTATCAACACTGAGAATAGACACACAGCTCGAGCGTCCTTCCCCTCTCACGGTTAGAGGGTGACTGACGGGATTCGAAGCTTCTCTAGGTCGAGATAAAATACTTGTTTTTATTATGCTGATTAATGTTTACCTTTAGTATTATTCCTGTCTATATATCCATCTATAGTCAGACGCCTTCATTTACGTAAGGAGTGGCCACAAACAAATCGTCTCTATGTCACCCTGTCCCCTGCCATGTCGCTACCCTCCCCCCATCTTACACCCCCCCGTTTATGTACCTCTCTACTCCATCCCTCCATCTCTTCTTTGGTCTCCCCCTCCCTCTCCCCCCTCCATCTCACTCACATATACTCCTAGTTAGTCTCTCACCCTCCATACTCCCAAGTTACATCCCCCGCTCTCTCTTATAGGCCCTATCCTACCGCTCTCCTCCATTCCACCATCTCCTCCTCGGTCTCCGCCTCCCTCTCCACCCTCCACCTCATTCACGTACACTCTCCTAGTTAGTCTCTCACCCTCCATACTCTGAATTTTCACCCCGTGTCTCATATACATCCCTCCTCCATCCCTCCATCTCTTCCTCGGTCTCCCCCTCCCTCTCCCTCCCTTCCACTTCGCTCACATACACTCTCCTAGTTAGTCTCTTACCCTCCATACACCCATCTTACATCCCCCCTCTCTCATACACCTCTCTTCTCCATGCCTCCATCGTCTCCTCGGTCTCCCCCTCCCTCTACCCCCTACACCTCACTCACATACTCTCCTAGTTATTCTCTCACCCTCCATACTCCCAACGCTAATTTAGTCGTCTGGGTTGATGATGTTCACCCGAAATACATTTTTATTTATCCTTTTTACTAGCAAGCATCCCAACCCCGACCATCATGGTGGTGGTGGTGGTGGTGGTGGTGGTGGTGGCAGTAGCAGCAGCAGTAGTAGTAGTTGTTGTAGCAGTAGTAGTAGCAGCAGCAGTAGTAGTAGTTGTTGTAGTAGTAGTTGTAACAGTAGTAGTATACACAGGTAATGTCAGCCTGCTATCCAGCCTGCTGTCTAGTGTGTTGTCTGTTGCCCAGTCTGCTTGCCTGCCTGCCTGCCTGCCTATCTGCCTGTCTACCTACCAGCCTCCCAAATGCCAGCCTACCTAGCTGCATGTTTGCCTGCCTACCTGTCTGCCTACCTACCTGCCTGCCCGTGCCTACCTGCCAGCCTGCCTACCTGTCTGCCTACCTACCTGCCTGCCTATGTCTACCTGCCAGCCTGACTATCTACCTACCAATCTGCCTTGTCTTTTTTTTTTTTAATATCAACAAGACACTTAAATCTTCAGTGGAAACTATCAGTACAGTAACACTTTATATTCAAACTCCAGCATCGGCAGAGAGAGAGAGAGAGAGAGAGAGAGAGAGAAGAAGTAAGTAAGTAATAAGGACTGGCACCAAGCCCAAGAGGACTATATGGCACTAAAACCGCTGCATAAAAATGACGGGTAGGCTATGGTGGAATAAAGGTAGAGGGGAAGGCGGGGAAGACACTAAATGTGAGGCAAGATACGGGTCTGAGATAGGAAGCGCATGAGGTGTGTGATGGAAAACACAGGGGATTCGCCAAGAAGATCGGCTAAGGTAGGGGGACGTCCAAGGGAGTAAAGGAACGGGAGAGTCCGTCTGCGCACGACGTGGAACGGAGGGCAGTCAAGCAAAAGATGGTGCACCGTGAGTAGGGCCTGAAAACATTGACAGGTCGGAGGAGTGCCTCCTGACATTAGAAAGCCATGTGTGATCCGCGTGTGGTCAAGGCGCAGACGGGCTAGGGCTGTTTCCCAACGCCTGTTGCAATGGGAGGACGACTGCCAGGGAGTGACAGTATGTGTGATGTAACGGAGTTTGTTGTCAGTTGTAGACGTCCATTCTGCTTGTCACCGCTGACCAAGGAGACGGGTAACAATCGGGAAATAATCAGCTGCCGGGATAGGATGAGGTGTGACAGAGCGAGGTGTGACAGCTGTACGTGCCAGGCAGTCAACCCTCTCATTATCCGGTATCCCAGCATGGCTTGGGACCCAACAGAAGGAGACAGACTTCAATCTGGTGTTAATGTGGAACAGCCATTCCTGTATCTTCAGCACTAGCGGGTTGCTGGCCAGGATAGACCGAATACCATGTAGTGCACTAAGTGAATCTGTGAAAATAACAAAAGTGTGTAACCTTGATCGGTATATAACACGAAGGGCCAGTAAAATGGCCAGCAATTCAGCAGTGAAAATACTTGCGACTGGTGGAAGGCGGATCTGATAGGTATGGTCTTACCCTTGCACACACTGCAGCCGTAGCCCACTCCTCTTGCATAGCTTGGCCTGGCCAGTCGTCTCTATGCCCGAGTTTTCTAGCGACTCTGCTCGTGCCTGCGACCCGTTGAGGGGGGCACCAAACTGCAGTTCTGTGCCGTCAGGAGCCACCACCATCCAGGGAACCGTGAATTGGTTCAACGTGAGATCGTGTTACGGTTTCATCAAACGCCGGGACACTGGCGCTGATGTTTTCGTGCACGCTTCTGGGATCGTTGCACCAAATCCACGGCATTTCCAGCGCTCACTTGCCGAGGGAGAGACGGTGGAGTTTTGTGTTGTACAGGCTTCCAAGGGTCCCGAGGCTAAGGACGTCACTGGGCCGGGTGGTGTTGCTGTGCAGGGCTCTGCCCATGCACGGCGGCGTCACCCTGCCCAGAGACGCCGGCCAAAGGGTCATGGAAGTGCTAGCAACACAAACACACTCGTTGCGATGTGTATCGCGACGGCTGAGGCTTTTAGTGGGGGTAGCAAGGCGGTTCTGGCTGTTCTCCTTCCTCAGATCTTTGAGGAGAACGGCCTTCCACGCCTTGCTATTCCCCGAAGCTTCACCCGCGATCCTCGTCTCCCCCCTCGTCAGGAGCGTCAGGTCCGGTGACAGCAGCCACCACCACCTCGCACGACACCGCGAAAACGGCTGTGTTTGGCTGCCCCTCTCATCCGGACGACTGGCGCCACCACCTTGGAACCTTCGATCGCCGATCCGGAACCGTCACAGGCCATGGACTGTGAGCATGGGGAGACTGTCGTGGAGGTCCACCTCCCTTCGTCAGGAGCTGAGGAGGAGCGTGTCTCGTCCCCCGTCCCTTTAGCACACCTGGACGTAGTGGAACCCTCCTCCTTGCCCTCTCCATCTGCTCCTGACGAAGTGGAGGAGCCTCTTCCACCTTCACCACCGCCTGCCGCCATCGCTCTCTCTTCTTCTCCCCCTCCACCTAAGGAGAAGAGGAAGAAACAAAAGAAGAAAGGGGGAAAGATCAAGAGCGACCCCTCCTCCGTTGCTCGCCAGATCGAGGCCCTCCTTCCACCACTCTCAGGGACTCGTAATCTCGATGCTCGCACGGATGCGGACCTAGAAGAGCTACTCGATTGCCTCACGGATCCGATCAACGACGCTGATACACTGCCTCTCGTATATCAGACCCTGTATCAGAAGATCCGTGAGGTATACATTTCCAACTCCCTCTCTCCATCTGAGGAAGCCGACATCCGTGAGGGCATCGAGATAGATCCACCACGTGCTGCCCTCATCAACTACATCGCCACCAGACTGCTCTCTTAACTGCTGAGCCACGCCCGATCCTGTCCTGCCTTGCTGCTTCGACTTGTAGCTGTCACCGCTATGCTCTCTTTGGAGAGCTTTTGTTTTTGCTTTTCTGTGACGGGCTCTTTGTTTGCCTGTGTCCTTACCATGTGAGGCGAATATCTCAAAAAAAAAAAAAAAAGCCGTAGCCGTGTGCCTGCCTACCTGCCGGGAAGTAACTGAAGGGCGTACGGTGGCCGCTCCTTCCCCGTCACGTATGGTGGCCATGAACACGGTGTTACTCCCGTAGGAGGAAAAGGCAGGAGAGGGGTGCACAGGGGCAGCGCCCTCTCCGGTACGTACAGAGACCACAGCCGAGGGTCTACTTACCCTGGTAAGTACAAAGGCCGTAGCCGTGGGCCTGCCTGCCCTTCGGGAAGTAACTGAGGTGTTACTCCTGTAGTAAGAGGCAATAGTGGATGAGGGGCGTACGGTGGCCATTCCTTCCCCGTCACGTACGTTGGCCGTGAACGCGGTTCAACTATTCCTCTCTCTGCCAGTCGGGGTGCATTCAATAACTAACGCCCTGAGGCCGTCCCCAGAGGTGGCTGTGACTGAGGGGTGTACGGTGGCCACTCCCTCCCCCTTCACGTACGGTGGCCTTGATGGCGGTGTCACAGGGGGAACAACTGAAGGACGAACAGTGACCGCTCCTTCCCCGGTACATACGGTGGCCGTACCCGGTATCGCGGTGTTGCCTGGGACTGACACTGGATCGTCCCATCCCGAACCTGGTGAAGGCTGCCCCGCCTGCAGGGTCGTTGCCTCTTCCCACTCACCTGGTGCTGTGACAGTTGTGGGGAAGAGGGACTCTGGACAGGGGTGTCCTGGTGACCCTCTTGTCCTGGGTCACTAACCCCGCCGTGATGTCCTCCTGGGGTGGTGGTGTGGTGGTGGTTGGGGGGGGGGGGGGGGGGGGGCAGGGTGAGTGGTCCTGCGGCGGCGGGTATTTTACCTTCATTACCCCTCCACTCCTTTCATTTCTTCAGTCATTTCCCAAGAGATAGAGAGAAAGGCATAGGAAGCAGCAATCAGATTCTTATAAGTTCCTTCCTATCTTGACCCTCCTATTTCGCTTCCTCCTTCCATCTCTCTCAAGCCTCCCTCGCACCTCCACTCCTCTTTCATCCCCGGAGCCATATCAGGAGGGAAAGGGAGGAGGATAAATGAAGCAGCAGCCAAAACAGGCCTAAGATATGGCCTGGCTGGATGAACGAGAATGCCCACTTGAATCGCAGTGAAAGAAAGCTCTCTCTCTCTCTCTCTCTCTCTCTCTCTCTCTCTCTCTCTCTCACAACACTAATATACTTGTTGAACCACTTACTAACACATTAAAATTCTCCTCCATGACTTTACACCCATCCTTTCCACTTAGCATAAATTTGAGTAATCATGGCTGCACGGAAGTTATACCAGCCTCACTCTCAATACTTATATTTTCCCTTCCTTGTGAGATGAGACTATTTTTTAATATATATCTGCCCTCTTCTTTCCTTTTCCCCTCCTATCTCTTCTTGTTCTTCTCCCATCTTTCCTCCTTTCATTTTCCTTCTTATAAGAATTCTTGTATTCCTTTTCTGCCTCCTCCCTGTCTCATTTTCCTCTCCACATAACTTTTTGTATTCCTTTTTTCCCCCATCTCCTCTCCTTCCTTTTCTCCTCCTCTGTAAGACTTTTCCTTTCCCGCCTCTTCTCCTTCCATCTTTCTTTGCTTTCCTCTTTTTTTTTCATTAATGCATTCTTCTTCTGCCCCTTCTACTCCCATCTTTCCTTTCTTCATTTTCTTTTCTTTTTTTATTTTTCATTAATGCATTCCTTTTCTGCCCTTCTCCTCCCATTTTTCCTCCTCCTTTCGATGATTTCTCGTTTTTTTTCATTAATGCATAATTCCTTTTCTGCCCCTTCTCCCATCTCTCAACCTCCTCCTCCTCCTTTTCACCAGTCTCTTTCCCTCCTCTTACCAGTACTGGGATGTTTTCTACTGGTTTTAAATTATATTTTGGCAGCTTTTGACAGATCTTCATTTATATGGGGTTTCCAATACCTTAAAGCTTCTTTTGTTGTACTTTTCAAGGAGTGTTCAGTTCTCTTGCTGTATGGGGCTACTCTTGGATCAGTATTATTATATTCTTTAGGCAACTTACCTCACTCCAATTACCTTCACATTGACTTACCTCAATCCTTTGCTGGTTCCACCTTTATATTATTTTGTAGTATTTCCAACCTCCCATCACCCATCAAAAAAATACAGGTAATATATTCCAGTAGACCAGTTGGCCCACACTAGGCAGCTCCCACACAAGTGTGGCTAAGTAAAAGAATAAGTCATATACCCACTGGTTAGGGAGACACCCAAGCACCTTTCCTTACCAGTTTATTTCTGCATATACATATCAGTGTTACCCTGTATGTGGTCACAAACTCCCACCGTTCATACATCAGTAAGAGAAAGAAAAATAAGAGCTGTGTGGGGTCTGCAAAACACATCACAAGGCCTCAGGTGCTGGACTGTCTGCTATGCTAAACACCACTGCCCACTACCAACGAAGGCTTTCTCATTTACCTGAGCTATTATCCTTTCCCTGCTTTCTTGTCTACAGAAACATATTTTCAAGCGCTCTGCAGCAGATCACCATCCTCCTTTCAGGAGATGCTGCCCACCAGTCCCCTGAGTTCATATCTAGCTGAGCAAAGTGAAAACAAACAATATATGAAGCCACATACTGAAAGATGTAATCAAACACTCATTCAAATGATGCCATCCTTTTTCTGTAAGAATCCCCAAACTGAGGTGAGCCATGGTACTGTACACATGGCTTGTATTCTCTTCCTAGTCCTTAGCTATTTATTTTTGGATACAGCTGGTTAATAGGATTTTGTACGTTTTTTAGGAAGGGTATGGTGATATTAGAATGATTTAAATAATGTACAAAAGGACAGATCCTTATCCTGCCCTAAGGTGGGAGAGGAGGTTTGGATGATGATGACGATGACTAAAGGACAGCAAGGGGTAATAAGCAAAATAAATTACAGGCATACCCCAGTTCAGCAAACTAATTGGTTAGGCAAAACCCCATCGTTAGGCAGGGTATCATATATCGGGGTACTTTTAACATGTACTGTATTTCAACGTCAACTGTTTACCAGCCTTGGGTTTCCCCAAAAAACAAGCCCAAAACCCAGCCAAATGAGCCCAAAACAAGTTTAAAGCCAATCTAAATGGCCTAACAGCTGTCAAGGAAGCTAACCTAAAACTAACACCTGTAAATAACTCACTAAAACCAATAATATAAAATCTGAAATTCATCGAATATGTCTGGAAAACATCAAGCTTAGTAAACTGTACCCCAAAATGACAATGTTCACCCCACCTATGGCCAAAGCACATTAATCTAGGTCAAAAAACAGTTTATAAATCAATCTAAATGCACAAAATTAGTTTACGATATCATCAAAGTCGGTAAAAAATCAAAACCCATCATTAAACCAGGGTTTAGCCATCATCGGGTGGGGTATGATGGTATTTCTACCCCCATCGTTAAGCCGGTGTATTGCATCTAGGGGTATCGTATATCGAGGTATTACTGTACTTGGGAAGAAGTGTTAGGGAGCTGCCGTAACTGATGAGAGAACAGGCCATGATTTAAAACTCTGGCTAAGCAATGAGTCAAGAGAAGAACATAGCTGAGGATAACTGAAGAAGGCTGGCAGACAAAAGCACATAAACTGGCAGACCAAAGCACATACAGAACATAACAGTATAAGGTAGGCAGAAAAATGCACATAAACACAGAATATGGCACTGACAGAAACACAGCACATAAAGAACATGAAAATGTAGCTACAAAAACCTGCAAGAACAAAGAACGTACCCACGAACATGCAAGTTTAACTGCAGAAGACTGGCTGAACAAAACATAAACAAAAAACATGAAAGGATAACTGCAAGAAATTGGAAAAACAAAAAGCATATGAAGGGAAAACTTAAGGTAGGTTAGTCCATGCTAGGCTGCTCCTGTAAGTGACTAATCTATAAGCGTAAGATGTAAATAGCAAAGAAAATTATCACACGAGCGGATGGCACAACCTACATGAAGCCACATTATAAGTTGTATGGCAGGCACTGTAACTCCTTTTTGTTAATGATTTATCTTCCTTTTTGCAACTCAGTATTCTCCTGCATCATTGCCTTCATTATTAGTTGCATACAAAAGGATGCTGAGATGCAATGAGAATGAATCACAGAGATGTGTTAAGTCTGCAAAAGCCACTTGTGGTTTGACTGTGGGTATAAAACTTACATTTCACGGATATTTTATTTTTCACTGTGGGATAAAAAATGACAAGAGATACATAATTAAACATTCCTTACCATTCTTACACAACTGCAGTCAACTGACATTCTCACACAATTGCTCAGACATCTAACGTTCTCACACAGTTGGAGTAATCTAACTCTTCAGGGGGAATTAAAAACAGTTCAGTGGGGGTCAAAGAATAGACATTCCGACATTCATTTATGCCTTGACGGCATACCTTTGGGGTGGGAAATTCGCCTCTTTGATATCTTAGGTGTGTGGTAGGTGGTGGCGACCATCATCTACACATTTGATGTAGTGCTGCCTACTTCTTCCTTAGCCTTTATCATTCTTTTCTGTGCCTGCCCTCCTCTCTTCCTATTTCTCCCATCTCTCCTGTCACTTCTTATTGCTTTTCTTTCCTTTACAGGTGGCTTTACATTGAGTGACAAGCCAAATGGTTCCTGTAAGCCAAGAAACCATTTACAACACTGGGTGGTAACAATATAACCAAACCATACGTGCTCCCTATGTGTCAGCGAGTGGGTTGGTGGAAGGTTAGTGCCTCTCCCCGTAAAACAAATAACTCAAAGTCAAATGGCCATCCCTTACGGGATTGTGGCATCTGGCAATAGATAGATAGATAGATATCTTAGGTGTGAGGCGCTTCATCTGCCGCTGTCAGGCTGCATCAGATGGCACGGGTCTTCTTGGGCCGAAGATCCAGAGGCCTGAACTTCTGTGGGTGGAAAATTCTGAGTTAATACTACATAGATTTCAGCCAATGGAACAGAGCCATTCCTACAACATAGAGAGTCACTGGCCTCTGGTTTCTTCTCCCCCCCCCCCACACACACAGTGGAGCAATAATTGGCAAATGGAATTTAATGTGAACAAGTGTCATGTAATTAAGTGTGGCAAAAGTGAGAAAAGATTAGATTGGGATTATAAGTTAGGAAGGTCAACCCTACACATATCAGAAAGAGAGAAGGACCTAGGAGTGATTATCAGTAACAAACTATCTCCAGATGACCACATCAGTGAGAAGCTACATAACATGTATACACTGGTTACTAATATGAGAACAGCATTCACATATATAAATGAAGACACACTGAGAAAGATAATAACATCATTCATCAGACCAACCCTGAAATATGCATCAGTAGTCTGGAGTCCTCATCTCAATAAACACATAGATAAGACTGGAAAAGTAAAAAGGGCAACTACAAGATGGGTACCAAGCTTAAGAGATCTAAGCTACGAAGAAAGACTAGAAAAACTGAATCTACCAACACTACAGGAGAGAAGGTAAGGACGAGACATGATTATGCTATATAAATGCATCTCAGGGAAAGAGAAAATAGACATAAATGAATATATAACCTATGGGGAAGCATCAGCAAGAGGACACTGCAAAAAACTACAGGTATGTAAAAACAGAGGTGATAAAGATGCAAGGAAATTTAGTTTCCCAAATAGGGCAATTGATCAGTGGAATGCACTACCAAATGAAATAGCGTGTGCCAAAAATATTCACAAATTTATGGATATGTATGATAAAACTGGTTTAATACACAGAACAGCATGAGCCTGACTCATTCCTGTAAAGATACAATTAGGTAAAAACACACACACATACACACACTTTAAAAAAAAACGTGCAGGCAGACTGGAAGACCCACATCCAGCTGAAAGTACCAGCATCCAGGGCAGCCACTGTGCTTGTGTTATGCAACAGACTGTGCAGCTTCTCATTACTGTTCTTTCATTCATTCATTCATTCATTCTCATCCAATTATTACTGTTCTACAGGAATAAAAACTCATTTACAATACAGTACACATTACCAAACCCAAACAGCCAATTTCCATTATATTTTTTCATGCAGTAAACCCTCATTATACGATGGGGTTCCGTTCCTGAAAACCCCATCGTATAGCAATCCATTGTATAGTGAACCTGTTATAACATGTAGTCAATGGGGACACGTTCCCAGACCTGCCTAAACTCGCACATTCACACACCTTAACACTCACATACATGAAATATCCTTATGTTTAAACATGTAAAGTAACACATTAATAACGAATAAAGAGGGGAAAAACATGAAAATAACAGTATACAGTAGTTCTTACTATTACTTAAGTAAATAGGATTGTTGATGTCCCCTCCGAGGCTAAGGGACAGTTAGGGCCTCACAGCCCTCACTCATCACTGGCAGAACTGGCTGACTGGGCAGGGCTGGCTGGCTGGCTGCACGGGGCTGGCTGATGAGTCTGGGCTAGCTGGCTGGGTGGTGCTGGCTGATGGTGCTGGACCAATCGATAAGACTGGGCTAGCTGGCTGGGCAGGGCTAGCTAATGAGGCTGGACCAGTGGACAAGTGTGTGTGGTCTAATGCCGACAGTGTGAGGACGTTTTTGTTGCGTTTGCACATTCGCTGTTCACTGAGCCGTGGATGATCCATCGTTGTTGCAAATCGTTCCTGTTGTATAGTGGGCATAGGGTACTAAAACTTTGACACTGTACAAGCGAAATATCGTACAATGAGGCATTGTATAATGAGGGTTTACTGTAAGTAAATAAATAAATAAAATAACACATGACTTATAATTCAGGGGTTTAAAAGATTTCCCCTTTTAGCTTATTTTCTTTTTACTCTAACTTGGCCTAAAATTGCCATCTCTCCTTCTTGAATGCTTAGTTGTAACATAAGACTAACACTAAAATAGGGTGCCAGTATGAAAAGTGCTTGGTAAAGGAGGTGGAGCCATACTGTTGTCTTTTTCTATCAATGCGCTATGTGAAATAAACAGCAAAAGGACAATAATCTGGGCCAAGTTAAAGTCAAAAGAGTATAGTAATTTTCCTCCTTGGAAAGCACCATTTGGTGGGAGGTCTGAATAACAACCAATAATCCAGTACAAATTACACTCAGCCATGACTTAAACCCTTCCACACCTACCCCACAGTCCTTCATTCGAACCCTAACATCCGTAATTATCATTCATATTTGGATTGACGGCATTACAAGGGATGCCTTCATGGGATGGCACTGATGTAGCTAGGTGGTGGAGCTACCTGGTTATACAAACATCCTCAATGCCCTCCCTACCCCTCAAATGGAGGATGATGGGCTGCAGGAGAGTGGCAACTTCAGCCTGCAGTCCACTGGGTTCACAGTCAGATAATCCTGAGGTTACAACTGCTTCTAATTATTACATCACTCTAACTCCATCACCTATACTCTTTTTACACTAACCTGGCATAAAATTGCCATCTCTCCATCATGAATGCTGATTTACAATACATTAGCATTAGAATATGATGCTAGTCATGAAGAAATGCTACATGGAAAGGATGAAGAGCTGAAGTATTGTCTTTTTCTGCCACTGAGCTATGTAAAATAAGCTGCAAAAGAATGAAAATCTGGACCAAGTTAGAGTACAAAGATTATATACAGCAATTTATATTTGGATGGACTGCATTTCAACACTCCCATGCTTTACAAACAATCACAAGCAAACCTTACAATAGAGAAAACAGTGCACAAATATAAACTGAACTCGAATATCAATTAGTGGATTCCTTTGTAGAGGATATAGGAATGATGTGTGTTGAGTTAGCGGTGGTGGGAGGGATGGAGGAGGGAGGAGGATAGGGGTGAGGCAGTGTGGTGGAGGGGGAAAGGGTGGGTTCAGGGAGTGAGGAAGCAGGAGGGGTGATGTGAGGGGGTGTGGAGGATGGGGAAGGTGACGAGGAGGGGGAAGGGGTGAGGTCAGGAAGTGACGAAGGGGGAGGAGCAGGGGGAGGAGGTGTGGATAGGGGAAGGATGGCCTGCTGGCGACTCCTGACCAAAGCCTGGTACTTCTCCTTTGCAGCTGGTATCAGAGCCATCAATTTGTGGAAGGAGTCCTGAAAATAAGCCAGTCCAAATCATCATCATCAGCCACTACAGCATTATCAATCTCATATTGCTGTCATCACTATCATCATTGTCATAACAATAATAATAATCATCATAATCATCATTATCATCAACATCATCATCACCATCCAGACCCTTATTCCCACATAAAGCAAGGTTGAGGTAGGATCTAATTATTTGTATCACCATCATCATCATCATCATCATCACCACCCTACTTTACCCTTTCTACTGTAACTTGGTATAAAACTGACATCTCTCCACCTTCACTGCTGAGTTGTAACATGAGAATAGCACTAGAATATAATGCTAGAAATGAAGTACTATGGAAATCATGTTGAGCCAAAGTACTGTCTCATTCTGCCACTGAGATACGTGAAATAGGCAGCAAAAGGATCAAAACCTGGGCCAAGTTAAGGCAAAAGGACTATAGTGAAATGTTACTCTGACAATTATGGCTTAAATGCAAAACCGTCATTTTACTTCATACTTTTTTCCTTTAATGTATCTGACTCTGGACATATGCTTAACAGTCCTTTCCCTGAGGCCCAGTAGTTCTACAAACCATAGACCTCCACATGTCACCACTTCAGCACTAACACCCACCACCCATACTGAATACATACTAGGGGTGTCTCATACAGGACTGGTGTAATGGTATTAGTGGGGGTGTTTTTATGGCATGTCAAATTCAAATCCCTTAAACCATTCCATGCCCCAGCCGGGATTCAAATCTGTGTCCATTGGGATAGTGGATCACCTCTCTACTGATTCACCACCTGCTTACATAATGCTACCTGCAGACATGGAGCAATACCTTTTTTACCTCAGCCTGGCCCAGATGTTTGTCCTTTTGCAGATTACTACAGGTGGCTGAATGGCAGAAAAAGACAATGCTACAGCTCAACACACAGTACTGTACTTTCCACACACTTCTTTGCAACAAGTACCATATTCTAGTGTTCATCTACTGTTACAGCCTAGCAGACACAATGACAAGATGGCAATTTTAGGTCATTACCATTTAAAAAAAAAAAAAAATTATCCTTGTCTTAACCTACTGAGCCTAGGGGATTTTTTTTTTTTTTTACTTTGGTCAGTATCTCATTGTACCATTTTTTTTTTCCCTGCACTCTATTAAACTTCCATCCTTACTCGTCAAACTGCTTCCATCGTTACTCATCACATTGCTTCCATACTACTCATCACACAGCCTCCATCCTTACTCATCATACTGCTTCCATCCTTACTCACCACACACTACTTCCACAAAATAACCAACAAAACCAGCACAAACATCACATGAATTCAAACATAAGTGACTGCACCTGAGCTCCCTGATAATTAATGATGCCAACACAGGAAATGTTTTGCTTGATGTGGGTAAGGCCTCCCAGTTTCTTCAGCGACAGTGCAAATACAACCGGCACCTCTTGCAGTTTTGCTTGTTGTAGTGTCTTTTCCACAGCATCATCTAGACCTCCTGCAGGGGAAGAGTGCCTTATATTACTCTTGCTTCTGCTTGGCCTAAAACTGTCAGCTCTTCATCTTGAATGCTGAGGTGTTGCAAAAGATAAACACTAGAAGGTTATACTAGGCTTCTTTTACATTAACAAGGTCCAGATTTTTTTTCCTGTTGCCACTTATTTCACATAGTCCAGTGACAGAAAAAGGCAATGCTATGGCTCTATATTCCCTCCACAGGATTTTTTTTTTTACTAGCATTATATTCTAGTGCTAATCTGTTGTTACAACTCAGCATTTACAATAGAGAGATGGCAATTTTATGTCAGGTTATAGTATAAAAAAAAAAAAGTAGTCAAGAAGAGGTGCTATGAAGAGAATATACAGCCAGAGTACAGGGCATTGTCTTTTTCAGCCACTGAGCTAGAAATTACAAAACTCTGGGCCAAGTTAAGACAAAATGAGTACCAGGTATAAAGCAGCACTTCAGACTAGGAAAAGGGTCAGTACAGAGATGGCATACATGATAAATTACTGTGCAGGATGGGGACACTGATACCCAAAATAATTATTAAAGTTTGAGATGTCTAAAATTAATAAGCTGTACAATAAAAGTCCATCAATCCCAATGGCAGTGGACCGAGAATCATTCGGATTATCAGATTTTTCGGATTTTTGGGTGGGACCCCTAAGACACTTAATTTCATGTTTAAACTGAAATTTTACCGAATGGATCACTTTTCATTCATTCATAATACAATATGGAACATATTAACATTACGTATTACACAAATTTTTTACTTAATGTATTACTGAACTATATTGAAATATTTATTGTTGTAAAAGGTATGGAGTGCTAAATACAACAAATGAAGGTGGTGGGTTGTAACTTATTGAAGGCACAAACTGTAATTGGTAAACAAAGAGATGTCATAGGTTGTTGCACAGTTTGTCGGCCTTCTTCAAAAATTCGTATTATTGGGATTTTCGGATTATCAGCGTTCGGATTAATGGACTTTTACTGTATTTTCATGTGATTGTGCCTATACAAATAATATTCAGTAGGGAAAAGATAAAAGAATGTCACTAGCACATCATTCACTGCATCATTAAGAAGTAGTACTAGTAATGTGGGCTGGGAATAATGGGCATTTTGTAATATCCATCACTTGTGGTGTCATACTGTTTTGTATATAATCTGAGTGATCCTTTTTTTTTACCATGTGTACAGTCAGTATTATTAGCTTCATCTATAACACCATATGTCCTCTTGGGAACCTATCTAAAAGGAATGGCTGTGACTGTTACATCTCCAAGCTTCTTATCCCTGCTACTTAGCCCTTACAAAGTACTGTACTGTATATCTGCAGAAAACTGTACTGCAGAATACTTCAGAGATGGAGAGAACATTTCAACAAGTACCTAAATGTGAGGAGTAAGAAAAATCTGTAATGATGGCAGTGGGGACAACTAAATCAGGGGAATGGATGACTGAGAGAAAATTGATCCATGAGTATAACAGAAAAATATAGGTAAATAAGAGCGAGGTATAAAGCATATGAGGTGAATGGTACAGTGTATGTGAAGGGATGCTGTACAGGGAACTGAACTGAAATGTATAGATTACCAAAGGCTACACACAACAGAGTGCAGTCAGTAAAAATACACAGAGACCATACAGGTTTTACTTTAATCAAATTTCAGACATTATTTTTTAAAAACTGGTTGGCTACAATCGACCCTTTCCATCATTAAACACACTTAAAACGATGCTGAGGGACAAATACCAGTACTGTATTGGGTACATTTTACATTATTTAGGAAGTGGAGAGATGGCATGGGGCACAAGGGCTTAGGAGTAAATGAAGAAAAAACAAAAGTGATGGTATCCAGGGCTAGGGGCAGTACTGTCAAAGAAGAAGGAGAATGGCTATGTGTGATTTGCCACAAGGGCATAGGAAGTAATTCCATCTTGTGCAGTGTCTGTAATAATTGGGTGCATAAGAGATGTAGTGGTATTAGAGGTAGACTACGAGATAACGCTGATTTCATGTGTGCGGTGTGTCAGAGAGAGCAGGTGGAGATTGACAGGCGTGAAAGGATTGAACTTGCTGGTGGATCTCTTGAGTGTGTGGAAGAGTTTTGTTATTTGGGAGACATGTTATGTGCTTGTGGCAGGGCTGGAGCTAGCTCTGTGGCTAGAGCAAGGAGTGGTTGGAAGAAGTTCAGGGAGCTGTTGCCTCTCCTGACATTGAGAGGGTTCTCCCTCTGTGGTAAAGGATCTCTGTATACAGCTTTTGTTAGGAGTGTAATGCTGTATGGTAGTGAGACCTGGCAGTAAAGGAAGAGGATATTCGCAAGCTCAAATGTACAGAAATGACAATGATTAGGTGGATGTGCAGTGCATCCCCGAGTGTGAGGCCTGGGGGAGCTAGGCTTATGATGGAAGAGTTGAGGAGTAGGTTGGGACTGGACTGTATTGGTGCTGTGATGAGGAGAGGCAGACTAAGATAGTTTGGGCATGTGGAGGGGATGAATGATGATAAATGGGTGCTGAAAGTGAGAAGTGTTAATGTTAGGGGTAGGGTTGCGAGAGGTAGACCGAAAAACACCTGGGACGATGTCATTCAGTGTGACCTCAGGGATGAGGGACTGAATAGGGAAGCTGCCACAGATGGAGCAGCATGGAGAGCCGCCATTAGGTGACCAAGACCGATGCATAGAGCCTTCAAAAATTAAACAAAACGATGGAGCTAGAAAAGGACACCTACATGTGGATGCACTGATATAACCGAGCTGCTCCCCTGCCCAGTTATACATACTTCCCTCAACTCCCTCCCTCTCCTCTAAAAGGAGAATGGTGAGCTACAAGAAGATGGCATCTCTGGCCTGTAATCCACTGGGTTCACATTCAGATATGCCTAGGGTTGTGGTTACTACTACATTACTGTTTATAACACTACTTACAGTACCTGTACTGTACTGTACCATACTGTACAACATTCTCACGCATTCACTCTTAACCCAAAATTTATTGGACCAAACAATGACATGAAATAACAAATAATCAATCACCGCTTACTTCACTCAATTAAGCACATAGAAAAGGGATACAGTAATATAATAACAGCTGACACACTATTGTTGGTTAATTTTCAGCTGACAAAGCTGGGCCACTTCCACACCTTGAATACCAAGTCAAGGGCATATGAAATTCTGTAAGCCTTCATTATGAGGTAGGAATCTCCTTGGTTGCTTGTCAAACTGACTCTCATCCAACTACATTTGGCCATCAACTGAGCTGAAAGAGGTTAGGATCTGAGCCGGGTTAAAACAAACATGCAAATATGTTGTTACCTGGTTCATAGCACTTCTGTATATTTGGTGCCATAATGATGCATGACATCTTGCCCATTAACTTGGTTGTCTGCTTCAGCCCACACACAAACCTCTGCCTGTCAGAAAAAAGGGAGTTACAATTTGGCCTAAATTAATAGCATGAATCCAACGATGTATTAATCAACTGTATTTTCATAACTACCAGATTATTTCAATTTCCTTTGGAAGACTTTCTATGGTGATGGGGTTGATGGAGGGTATTTCTAACCTCTCTACTTCAAAGTCTCTCTTATGCTGAATAAAACTGTATCATGAGAGAATAAAATAGAAAATATCACTCTACTTTAATAGGTTAGAGCTGTTTCACTTTAAAAGCTGTTTCATTATTCTGCTGCTGATGAATTAACATCTATTAGTGGTAGGTGGGGGCGCTCACCATCCACTCACTCAACGTAGTGCTGCTCTCAGGTGACTGTCCTCTCCTCTCTTCCTTTCTTCTTTCCTTCCTTCCTCTTCTTTCTTTCTTTCTTTCTTCTTCCTTCTGTCTACAGGTGACTCTCCACTGACTGACATGGCAAATGGTCTCCTGTACATCAGGAAACCATTTACTACGCTGGGTGATAACCACATAACCAAACTATGGCACCTGGTGGTTTAGTGGGTAACTAAGGCACTCCTGCCAGATTAAGCCAATGTAGGTTTATATCCAAGGGATGGTTGGGGTTTATTGCTCATGTAATGCCACTCAGGGATGAGTGAGGCTGGTCACTCTCATCTTAAATGTCTGGACCAACTTGCCTAGCCCTGGGTTCCTACACTCCTCATGGGGCAACACAGGATTAGATAATGATGATGATGATGATGACGATATTCACTTAAAGTTACTTATGATTCATTATAAAGTTGCTCGCAAGTTAGAAATGAATGTTTTTAAGCTTTAACCACTCAGTCACAAACCAGAAATATGTCTCACTTAGGGCGGTTTCACTTGAAGCAGGTGCTGGCAAAGAACGCCTTCATGTGCCAGTAGTCCGGTGCCTATATAACTCGGTGGTTCCACTGCCTGGTTTTACAAACAACCATCAATTTCCTTCCCATCCCCCAATTGAAAAATGGTGGACTGCAGAAAAACGTCAGCTTCAGCCTATAGTCCACTGGCTTCTTGTTTACATAGGCTTGGGGTCACAGTTACTACTACTACTACTACTACCTGTGCTACAACAGCAACAACAAAAATTATCAACTGACTTGATGGCACCCTTGGCAGGGTCCCGTGCATACAGTCGCCTCTGGAACAGAACCACTGAGTAAACCTGGGGCTGTCACTCTTAACACATTTATGATCATCTTTCTTAAAACTTGACTGATCACTTGTAAACTTGAATCTGTCACTCTTATCATATTTGCAATCATCTCTCCTAACACCTGATTGATTATTTATGGAAAACTTAGGTCTGTCACTCTTATTATACTCAGGTTCATCTTTTCTTAAACCAGACTGATCACTTAGGGGATACTGCGATGGAGAAGCATGTCCATGAAGTACTGCCCCAGTGGTAGTGTTCTCCTTATGTTTGACTCACCATCCTGTGGCTTCAGAAGTGGTAATGTTCTTCTGCTGTGCATCTCTTTGTCCAAAAGGTTCAGAAGTGTTGCCCTCTCTCTTTGTCACCTGTGTCACCTGCTGGCTCCTTGGTATGAATTCAGGGACGTCCGGAGACAACATTACTGTACCTGTTGAATAATAAAATATTGGTAGATGGTAGAGGCAGAGAGGGAGAGAACATAACTGAGATAAAGGCATGGAGTGGAGAGATACCGGTACCTTATATGAGAGAGGGGGATGTGTTGGAGGGAGGGCAGCCAAATGGCAGAGGACAGGGAGACATGGACGTGATTTGTTTGTGGTCACCCAATACAGGATTATGGTGTCTGGCTATAGACAGATACACAGACAGACATTTTCCAGTGGTGCAGCCAATATAACTGATTATACAAATGTTCTTCAACTCCCTCTCCCCTCAAAGGAGCATGGAGAATAGCAGGTGAAGGGCAACTTGAGCCTTCAGTTCACCAAGCTCGTGTTCAAATGAGCCATGGGACTATACAACAATAAGAATAATATTGCTGCTGTGGCCCATGGCTCATCTGGGTGCAAACCAGGTGGAGTGCAGGCTGAAGCTGCTGTCTCCTGCATCATTCCACCTTTTGCTTTCACAGCCAGGTTTGGTGCTGCTTGCCCTGGTTTGTGTAATGTTATAATATAGTAATAATTATAATAATACTGTAACAATAATCTATCTATCTATTGCCAGACGCCATAATCCCGTAAGGGGTGGCCATTTGACTTTGAGTTATTTGTTTTACGGGGAGGGGCACTAACCCTCCACCAACCCACTTGCTGACACGTAGGGAGCACGTATGAGTTGGTTATGTGGTTACCACCCAGCGTTGTAAATGGTTTCTTGGCTTACAGGAAACCATTTGGCTTGTCACTCAATGTAAAGCCACCTGTAAAGGAAAGAAAAGCAATAAGTGACAAGAGAGATGGGAGAAATAGGAAGAGAGGACGACAGGCACAGAAAAAGAATGATAAAGGCTAAGGAAGAAGTAGGCAGCACTACATCAAGTGAGTGGATGATCCCTAGTGGCAGCATACAATCATAAAACCTTCAGTCACCTCTTACGGATTTCAGAGATGACCTGCACATGCCCCTGATGACAACACAGTCATAAAAACAGTGTCTAATTTTTACAGATTTGAATGGTGAGCCGTACATGCCCCTGGTCTATCTATCTATTGCCAGACGTCTTAATCCCTTACGGGGTGGCCACAAACAAATCGCCTCCACATCGTCCTGTCCCCCGCCATTTCACTGCCCTGCTCCCAACTCACACCCCCTCTCTCATATACCAGTGACTGCACATAATTGTAAAACCTTCAGCCACCTATTACGGATTTATGACACATGACCACAGTGCCATTTTAAGTCATTACACCACCAAATGTCTAACTTTGCCAAAAAATCCTCTAAAGTTAAAGTCAACTAATAAGAACTACCCAACTGACACATGACTGTACGTACAAAAGTTGTACCATGTTCATTATATACATACAGAATTCATTCATGCAGCTAGCACTCCAAAATAAATACAATAATAGTAATCAAAACAATCACTGTTCTAACCCTATTTCCCAGTAATGAATGGGATGGTTAAGACCAGAAGTTCTACATTGAACATAACTTACCCAACTGGATAAAAATAACATTCTAAGCAGGTTATCTGTACTAAGATTTCCCATTAAGCTCCACTCACAGCCAGTATTAATATCAATGAAGGAAAATTTCCAAACTAAAGGAAAACATGGTTCCTCTACACAGAAATTAAAGCGGTGCAAAAATATATCTCAGTTGCAACTTATCAATTGTAAACAAGGCAGTTGTAAACATATAAGCAAAATATAAATCGGTAAAGTGAGATTCCAAAGTCTGCCACTCAATTTACAATAGAGGTACATATGCTGTAGTCACAAATCCTTCAGGAAGAGTGTCTTTAATTCAATTTTTGCTACAGCCATAATTTTAAACTTTAGGGGAATGACTCTTTTTAGTTAACCCTTTCGTATGATGACAATATCTCTTTTAGTGAATCCTTTCCCACGATGACACCTTGTCCTTACATGACATGATTCACCTTATGGGGACATTGTATTATGATCATGTTAACTCATTCTCCATTATTTGAAGGTGGTAGGCAAGATTAAATTATATAAACTGCACTTAATCTATTATCTGACAATTTAAATGAACTTAACACTTACTATTTCAGTATCAGTCTCAGTCATTCCTCACTCTCATAAGTCTTGCCCCTCGGACACACTTTCTGTCAACTTTTCATTCTACATGCATGCCATACATCCATATTGCCTCAATGCATTCCTATTAGTAACAATGTTATTCATAGAAAATCCACATCTAAAACAGTTTACAACATGGAACTTGGCTGCAAAGAGTTTGACTCCAAAGTTGCATATATACTTAAGATCAGTCAGAGAATGCATACACCTCTACTGAACTTTTTATATGAACACACAAAAACATGTAAAAGATATACGATGCATATACAGTACTAGTTCTGATTTGTTAAGAGAGAACAATCTCAACTATTCATAAAAGCCGCATAAAACTTTCATGATGTGTATTATAAAAAGCCAAATACCATAGGTTTGAATGATTACAGACAGGAACAATTAATAGTAACTATCTTTTACAATTTGCAACTAAAGGACTGCCACAGCTCAAGTACAGGTATACCTTTAAAATGTTTATGTAGGGTGCATTACTGTGGACAGTAATACTGCTAGGCTTATCAGTTATATGTCACTGCTCACCATCTTGTTATTTATTGTCAGAAGTGAATCATTACTAATGTCCACAACAGTACAGTCATAACTAAAGTATACTTAATCAGCCAGCAGACAAACCTTATGGCTAAGAGGTTAGAGCACCAGCGTTAAAAACAGGCACGTTGCTCTTGCTGCACGTATAACTTCCATGCTATCCATCTCAAAATAATTACCCTCTACTTTAATAAACTGTGTCACTACATTAACTATCATGTAGAAAGAATTGTAGTAAAGCATTATTTTCCAGAAATTATATTAGTACTTAAAATTACACACAAGTCTCATACACTTAGAATTTCAGAATACAATAGTCCTTAAGTTTTTTTCTTGGCATAACTCACTCAAGCGTGTCATATTGTTAGTGTTGGTCCCATGAGAAAGTTGAAGACGAAGATTGGAGCGGTATGTAGGTTTGTGCTGGCTGGTGGATCCTGCTTTTGGACAAACCCTAACTTGGCCTTGCAGTTAATGCATCTCACAGCCGAGAGCTCAAGTCCAGGTGTTTTTGTCCCTACGCCTTCCGATAGTGATGCTAGGAACTCCACTTGATCCCCAAAACACTAAGTCTGAAAAGGAAATGACGGAAGGTGTCATCGGCTAGGAGCGTCACATCAAAACCCTGCATCATCCCAATCCCGAACCTCCAATATGATGGAGTCATAGAGATACGAACCTCAAACGTGTACTCATTCCAGTTATCAAGAGTACAAGTGTCTGAGCCCAAGACTGAGTGGAGAAGCTGGCATCGCTCTACCTCGGTACTTGGGGTTTTAGTGACTGGACATGCTGGGAGCTTCTGACCCAGGTAGCACCTCAGAGGCTTCTGGACTATATCTGGAAGATAAGTCAGTGCAGTCTTGGGGAGGTTGCGGACTCTGGCAATATTTACGTGGGTCACAGTTCCCTTCCACCTAACTATTGTCCCTTGCAGTGGTAGGCATCCATGTATAGTATAATAATAATAATAATAATAACAGTAATACTGGTACTAATAATAATGGTAATAATATTAATAGTACCGGTAACCACAGATTTTTTGTTTCTTAAATGCACCACTTCTACTGCATGTTAAAGAATGCAGTACCGACAAAATCTTGAAATAACATGACTAGCTACAGTATACCGTCTTTACTTTAACTTGGCCCAGGTTTCCATCCTTTTGAAGCCTATTTCATATATCATAAGAAAGAAAAAGACAATATAGTACAGCAACTCTGCATCCTTTTCATGATACTTCTTCATAACTAGCACCATATTCTAGTGCTAATCTTTTGGCACAACTCAGCAATCAAGATGGAGAGATGGTAGTTTTAGGATAAGTTAAAATTAAAGTTGCATAGCAATTCATAGGCTGTACTGCATCAGGAGAGCACCTAGTAAACCCACTTTTTTGTGGGTGTGAGAAGGGAGTGTGAGCTGGGAGCAGGGCAGTGAAATGGCGGGGGACAGGGCAACATGGAGGCAATTTGTTTGTGGCCACCCTTTACGGGATTAAGGCATCTGGCAACTGACAGACAGAGATGGATGATGCTTTATAAAGTGCAAATAACACACTTCCAGAACCTTTGATTTATAAAGTGAAAATAACATACTCCCACAACTTTTCATATCCATTATGCCTACCCTACCTTCATAATCATATTACGGGTATGTTCAATAATAGGGAAAAATATTATTTCTATTATTACAAGATGAAGCTCTCCCAGATTTTTTTCTACGGCTGTTATGCAGGAATACAAAGGGGCATAACTATATCTAAAGGTGAATGTAGGGAAGAGTAAAGTGATGGTCTTTGAGAGAGGTGAAGTCAGTGAATGTACAGCAAGGTTGGATGGTGAGGAATTGGAAAATGTGAGTACGTTTAAGTACTTGGGTAGTGTGATGAAGTGCTTGAAAGACTCCAACATGCCTGTGTAAATTAAACATCAAGGTCTCTCTATACGACTACAGCTACAACCATCACAACAGCTACTACTACTATTACTACTACTACAACCACCACAATTATTACTACTACTATTACTACTGCTACTACTATTACCACTACAGTATTCTCAGTAATCAGTAATTAATCAGTAATGAAGAAATTATTTCTTGGTACACTCCAATCCTCCTTTGCCCCAACAGGAGTGTAGGTACCCGAGGCTAGGCTGCTCACTCCCAACAATTTAAATCAATCCAATTAAACCATGC
The DNA here is from genome assembly GCF_032717465.1 of Coenobita brevimanus. Classification (NCBI taxonomy): domain Eukaryota; kingdom Metazoa; phylum Arthropoda; class Malacostraca; order Decapoda; family Coenobitidae; genus Coenobita; species Coenobita brevimanus. The sequence continues at coordinate 36,143,088 of NC_136980.1, forward strand.
CGCCTCTTAACCACCATACTAAAACTGGCCATGGTGCAGGAAATATTTAGTGAAGTCTGGAGTTAAAGTGAGTGCCAAAACCAGCTTATTACATCCTTACTGATGCTGGGTGTGGGGAGTGAGTTGGGGGGAGGGCAATCAAATGGTGGGTTACAGAGCGACTTGGAGGCGTTTTGTCTGCAGCCACCCTTTGCTGGATTACAGGTTATAGATAGATAGGTAGATAGGCTGATGTTGGACACTGCTGGCAAGGGCTAACTGAAGACTAACCTTAAAAAATGAGCATAGGGGAGAAGTGGCAGTGTTCATCATATCTCCCTGAGTGGCATGACTTCCAAGATAGTCACACCAGCAGCCAGTTTGTATGTCCCACTGCCACAAACAGCACCAGCCTGGCCTAGCCAACATTCTGGGGCATGGACTGGACTGGCAGCTGCTTCAAGGCCCTGTTGCTGGTGCCACTGTGGATGGGAAACACAATATCATCAACAGCCAGCCCTTGTAAACTTAGTGGCTTGGTTATTGCTGGCCCTACATTTGAAGGACAGACAGTAGAAAATACAGACAGGAAGACAGTAGGAGATACAGACTGAGGAAGACGGTTAGAAATAAATACAGGGGAAGACAATAGGAAATAAAGACAGAGGATGACAGTTAGAAATAAAGACAGAAGAAGACAGTAGAAAATATAGACAGAGGTAGACAGTAGGAAGTACAGTAGAAGTCTGATTTTTTCGTAATCTATGGGACCAGGCAAGAGCCGAAAAATCAAAATTGCCGAATTATCAAAAACCCTACCCACTCAGTACCTTATATGTTTTGGTGAACACTATCATCACTACTCATATCATTACAAATGTGTTTGGAGAGAGTACTGTGTACTGTTTGATACTGTACAATACTGTAATGAATAAAGTACTATACATGAATATGAAAAATAAAGAAATTAGTGAACATACTGTATATAAATGTAATGGTACAGTAGGCCTACAAGTTCACATGCACTTACCTAAACTTATAGTAGGTTCCTTATTTACATATGTACAATAGAAGGGGTTGATTGGAGTCTGCTACTGCTGGAAGAAGTCCCCAGCAGTAGAAGGTCCTGCAACAGGCTCTAAGGACTCATGGAGAATTTCAAGACTGACGAAAAAAATCGGAAAATCTGCCGAACGATCAGAGATTTTCGTAAATGGGACTATTTCTCAAAACTGCCGAAATGTCAGATTTGCCGGGGAATTGGATGCCGAAGAATTGGACTTTTACTGTACAGACAGAGGAAGACAGTAGGAAATATATACAGAGGAAGACAGTAGGAAAAACACAGAGGAAGAGAACAGGAAATACAGACACAGGAAGACAGTAGGAAATACAGAAAGAGGAATATAGCAGGATATATAGAGGAAGACAGTAGGAAATGAAGACAGTGGAGGACAGTAGGAAATACTGACAGAGGATGACAGTAGGAAATACATTTGGAGTGGTGGACTCAAGGCCTGCCAACTGCCACTGAACTGGTCAAGTGGATTTGTCTGCAACCATCGAATAACCAAACCTACACCATACCACTGTCTACCTCATCTGTCTTCTGTTTCACCCTAAGTGTCTTATCTCTGGCCTGCCCTTATAACTTTACCAGCCCATAACAACTCTACAACTCTATATGATGATCCTTCCACGCTACATACTAGCTCTGCCATATAATTTTATTCTGCTTTGGGAACACTTTTAAAACCTTCTGATACATGAAAACTCCCTATATTACATTCTTACTGATGCCACTTTTTTTTTTTAATGTAAGGAAGAAGGAACCAAAAGCCTGGAAGATTGTTTCCTCCACGAAAAAATAAGACAGACAGCCAAAATTCGAGATCCATTCATTGCAAGACAACTAGGCACAATGTGTTTGAGAGATTGGAGGCCATAGGCTGTAGGAAATACAGATGGAGGAAGACAGTTCCAGAGTTGACCTTTTGCATACATGAAGGACCAGGTGTAATGATTAACTCTTGCATTTTACAGAGTTTAAAAAGAGACCTGTAACTTCAGCAATTTATATTCTTTTGATATGATGATCTAAATGATGGTCCTTTCTATGGTATTCCCTCTAATATCAGAAAATGTTCAGCTTGAGGAGACCTTTGCTTTGGGGGTCTTGCAGCTGCTGATGTTTTGAGAGGGAAAAACTCAATGTATGTGCTTACAGACTGTACTTGTAATGAAGGGTTCATCATCATCATCATCATCATATACTCCTCATCAGCTCCTTATCATTATCATCCTCGTCCTCCTCATCATCATCATTCATAATCCTGACCTCTCTTTCTGACCTAAGGCAAGATGAGGTGAGGGATTGTTCAGAAAGCAAGGAAAGAGAAAGCAGAGTATGGGGAAAACACTGTTGTAGATGAACAGCATGCACAAAATGAACACATAACTGACATACCACAGAATGAAGCTAGGTAGCTGACAAGGACACACAGCTCCAGTTCTTGGTATATCTCCACCAACACCTTGTCAAACCTGCAAGAATGGGATATGGCAGTGGCCACTTAAAAATGACCTATTAAATTCATCATCAGCTAGTCCTTCCCTACAGTTTCCAGCAATTGCAAAAAGTAATGAGCTAGTTTGGGTACCTTGTTTATAGCCATCCCTTATGGGATTTAGGCATTAGAGAGTAGACAGATAGGTTGATAGATAGGATACCTGCTATAGCTTCCAATCCACAGAACATATTATCAGCACTACCATGGCCAGCCTCGGTATGGGCATGCATTTATGAGGAAGCATGGCATAATGACTAACTGAATCTGATGCTATTTCACCAATGACACATCTTAAGACTGCACTAATCTATCTATCTATCTATCTATTGCCAGATGCCATAATCCCATAAGGGGTGGCCATTTGACTCTGAGTTATTTGTTTCACAAGAAGGGGCACTAACCCTCCATCAACCCACTTGCTGACACGTAGGGAGCACGTATGGGTTGGTTATATGGTTACCACCCAGTGCTGTAAATAGTTTCTTGGCTTGATGGGTTTTCGCTTACCAAAAATCACTATGTTCTCGTACCTTCACCTCTTCAATATAATATAATCTATTTCATGTTAGCCTTACTCTAACCAGAATTTTATAATCATGTTAGAAAAGATATCTCAGTTAGAGGGGGTTAAATACGGCTTGCTTTAACTTCTTCTCAACTATACCCTTTCTACTCTAACTTGGCCTAACACTGGTATCTCTCCACCTTGCATACTAAGTTGTGGCAATAGATTACCACTAGTATATGGTGCTAATAATGAAGGAATGCTACAGAAAGGATGTAGAGCCATAGCAATTTTCTCTTCTGCTACTGTGCTGTGTGAAATAAAATGAAGAAGGATGAAAATCTGGGCCAGGTTAATGTAAATGAGGTATTGCTGGCTTTCCCAGACCAAGTAACATCATCTGGTTACAGCTAGTACAAATTACAAGATGGACACACACTGTATATGTTATGTGAGGAATGTATGTACTTCTATTACTCTTGGTCTGGTTGGAAAGCGATATGATATACAAACAACAAGAAATTTTCAATAGCAGAAGTTTGATCCAAAATATTACACCTTTCTTCCATACAACTGGTAGAGTTAACTGCCTGACTATGGCAAATCAGTCTTATAGAAAATTTAGCATAGGAGGCTTTATTTTTTTCAACAGTTTACCGTGCACTTAATTCCATAACTAAAAATAACAGCAGCTTATAATGGAGACTCACTGTATACTGAGAAATGTTGATGTACCATGCAAACTGGTACTTCACACGGAATGTATTGGCTTACAGAGCAAATACTGGTTCTGTGTTTCCTTCCTCGATGTGGGCGTAAAAATATCTATCTATCTATCTATCTATAGCCCGACGCCCTAATCCCGCAAAGGGTGGCCGCAGACAAAACGCCTCCAAGTCACTCTGTCACCCACCAATTGACTACCCTCCCCTCAACTCACTCCCCCCTCCCTCATATACCTCTCAACTCCATCCCTCCACCTCATCATACATGAAACAATAAAAAATCACAACATATTAAGATCACTGACTGACACAATCTACAAAATATAAAAATTTTCCCGATAACATCATCATCATTCTGACCCTTTTTTCCTGCCTAAAGAGGAAGTGAGATAAGGCCAAGACAAGGAAAGAGAAAAAATTGAAGCTGGCAGAATTACTGATAGCACGTCACAAATTAAATACCACAAAAGAAATAAAGGGGTAGGGGGCGCAACATCTGAAAAATTTACATAAGTATAAAATGAAGTTGTACTGTACTAAACGACTAAAAAAAATGGAATACTAAAAAAAAACAATGAAAATAAATGGAAAGCCTAATACTAAGGACACCGAATGGATAACATGCAATATTCCAACTAACAACGGCTCAGGTACCAGAGTTTGTTCACTACCAGAATTTAACCATCGCAACTACAAATAAACTGGGAAGAAGTACTTGACCTTCAAATCTTTATATCTCTTATCTTTTTATATCTCCAATTCTAGACTTATATAAACTGCCCCCTGTATTCAGCTATCTATTGTCTGCTTCGTATTTATCCTGCCTGGGCTGAGAGGAACATAAGTATCACCATCACATTTGTCTTAACTCTTTATCATTATCATCATCATCCAGACCTCCTTTCCCACCCCAGGGCAGGGTGAGGAGTAGCAATTTCCAGGCAGCTCAAGTCTGCCCAGTCCAGTGGGCCATGCTTCACTCATCACTCAAGCCCCCGGATTCCTGGCTCTATCTGATACGCCAAAAACTTTCACCACATTCTGTAACAACCCCCAATCCTGAGATGCACCACCCTCCCTTATATGCTCTTTCTTGTACTTTCCCATCCCCTTTACTTCACCATTTTGTCCTTCTTGGTCAATCTTAAATACAAAATCTTCAACCTTGTTTTTTAATCAACCTTCCTTATACAGTACTGTATATTTACCAAAAACTGTTTTGGGTCATACATATATACATACATAAATTTTGTAGTGTTCCATGCCTGCACAGCTCAGCATTTCTATTATTTATTTATATATTTACTTTTTTTACCTAATGGTTCTTTTTGATGTATTTAATATATGCCCTCCCACCCTAATCCTCCAGCATCTTCTTTTTCCTCCCTTACCCTTATACTCTCCCATACTGACCCCCTACCCTGTTTTTGGTCCTAGTTCCCTATATAATCCACCTAGCTCTTTCTCTCCTCCTCCTTTCAAACACATCACTATTACATAAAAAACATTCAATATCATTGTAAGTATATTTAAACTCAAGCTAATTCTGGCTTCCTTACACTCTCATCTCGAGGTATGAACTGGAAGTGCAAGACAACTTTGGCTCTCATGATTACGAATATATCACTATACTTTGTTTTCGTAGTTATGCATACATCTCTATATTTTGCTTTTGCAGTTACACATGCCATACATCGATACACAGCATTTGGCTCTTGCAATATATTCAGCTTTCACGATTACACACACACTGCTATATTTACTTACTGTAGTTATGCATATATCACACTATCAGCCGTGCTCTATGTACAGTGCAATGTCTTTTCATTCACACAACCCACTGATGCTCCATACATTATCAAAGGAATGCTATTTCAATGTATATTTGGGGACAAAAGTTCAGCCATTTCACCTCTTCTACTTCCAATTTTCTACTGCTGGCTAATATTCCTAAGCTGAGAGAGACTTGGCAAATTTCCCAGCCTATAAACACCAAAGTTCATCCAATCTCTCACCTCTTATGCTTCTCATTTTTTTCTGCTGACTAATATTCCTATGCTGAAAGAGGCTTGGTACACTCCTCTGCCCACAGATACAAAAGTGTACCTTGTATTTCACCCCTTCCACATCCTTTTCATCTGCTGACTAATAATCTTAGGCTTGGTATGTTTCTCTGCCTTAATATTTCACCCCTTCTACTTCTCACTTTCCTTTGCTGGCTAATATTGCTAAGCAGAGAGAGGCTTGGTTTATTTCACTGCCAAGAAATGTCTCTCTGATACAAAGGGATGAAAGTATCAAAAGTACTATAGCAAACATGTTGTAGGTGTGAAGTAGATGCAGCTGAATAGTGAAACAGATGCAGTTGAATAGTAGATGCAACTGAACTCTTGTCCCCTTCTATACAATTAGTATTATGAAATACTAATACTATAAAACATCTGCTGCACACTTTAAATATTACTGTATATACTGCACTTCTCAGCTGTGAAAGTTATAACAGTGCATATACAAATCAAATCATACATAGAAGCACATTAACTGGAATACATATGGTTCTCATTACTCATCCAGAAGTGTAATAATGGTAAATATACACCAATATAAATACAGAAAAATACAGAAATACATGAAAACATTTAGTAAGACCCCTCTATGGCAGACTAATTAAGGGGAAAGTGTCCATCTCAAGAGGTTGTCCATCATGTAACAATTTATCATATGGCACCAAAATTTTGAGGTTTACTTGCAGACTGATTCACTCTTCACTATTTAATAAGCTGACACAATGTTATATTCAATCAGCAACAGTACAGTAGCACTGGTAGCACCAGGTTTATCTGAAATGTGAAACTGGTGAATTGCAGGCTGAAGTTGCTGCCTTGTCTTTCAGGCAATGTCACCCTTATCCATCTCACTTTAACTGGCTGCCTTAACAGAAGTCTGCCTCAGAGGGATATTACTGTACCAATAAAAATAAGAAAATATATATATATATATATATATATATATATATATATATAATGTTCTTCGGCTCAGCAACCTGGCATATCAAATTGCTATCTGGAACAAAGAAGCAACCAGCTGCCTTCAGTAAGTATTTAACAAACATCATCATCATCATCATCATCATCGTAGAAAATGCATAGTCAACTAAACAGCCTCATTAAACAAGGAAATTATACATTCTAAAACACAGGCAACTGGTAAAATGGTAACAGGGAAAACTGTGGGTGTGTATGGTGTGGCAGATGAAATGCTGAAAGCATCTGGTGATGTAGCAGTGATATTGTGAATGTTTACGAGGGGAAGGGTGATGCTCTTAATCGAGGTAGCTGTATGAAAAAATTTTGGCCTGCATGAGCAAGGAGACTTAACATTAATAAGAGACAATTTGGTTTTATCCCTAGCAGAGGAACTGTTCATGCAATATTTAAAGTACTGTTAGGCAACTCAGGAAAGCTTTTAGGGTAAGAAAACATATTTACTTTGTTTTTGTTGACAGTTCTACTTTCATTACTCTGTTTTCTTGCATCTGGATCCTTCCCACCCCATTTTCTGTAAGAATTAATGTTAGGATAATGCTTAGGTTAGATTCATATATGTCAGATGAGGTTATGAGAGTACATAATATTAAAACATACATGATCTGGGTTACAATAGATTAGGAAGCTCTGGGTTAAGTTAGGGTAGGATGGACCAGATTAGATTCAACAGGTTAGCATAGAGTGGGATAGGGTTATAAAGGTGAGATTAGGTTAGCTAATGTTTGGACTGGATAGGATATGTTAGGTAAGTCTAGGTTATCTATTTCTAATGCTAACCTGCCAAGTCTTGTACAGGCAATGTCACTGGGGTGTCTGTGAGGAGGGTGGGGGTGGGGGTGAGATGAGGGTTAAGCACCAGGCCACACTCCTTCTCCAGGCTCACCAGGCGACAGTGGACGTACTGCAGCTTCACTCCCATGTCTCTGTGTCTCTGCAAGTCCAATGGTAATATCAAACTTATGACCTGAACAAATTTACGACTATGGTAAATGACTACACAATCAACACTGAGGCAGATGATGTGTGTTAAGAAGCAACCATTTGTTATTAAACTCTTCCACTCCATCAGGTTTCCCTCAAGCTAAACACAACTGTCTGGTGGTAACAATAAAATAAGGCTTGAGTCATACTTCAGACATTAATGAAGATTATTTTTTTCTTCCACTGTATACTGTAGTAAAACAAAAACATTCACTACAAAAGCAACAAAGTCAATTAACCCAGCATAACTTCACTCTAAATTTTCTTGTGAAGTGTACAGTTATGGTTAAAGGCTAATGTATATCTGAGTACAGCAGACTCCACCACCACCATTCCCTGACTATGTACATATTCCTTACTATCTCACCTACTGAATTCATCTAAATTTCACGATGTACTAGGCCTCAGTTCCCCAGTCCCTGGCAGTTCCCACTAATCCTCTTGATGATATCTGCAGCCACAATGAAGCTGAGTAGAGACGGGGTAGGGCAGAAATTACCCAGATGCTTTCATGCCATAACTTCACTGGACATGTTAACTTTAATAGCCTGGGAAACAACGGAAGCACTGGCACAACTGATATAACTTTTTGACACCACTGTTCCCCAGTATTAAATGGAGACCAACAGTCTGAGTTACTTTGTTAAGCCAGTATTAACCTGCAGACACATACACTCCTTGAGAGCTGTGTGTACTAACCTGCTGTGATTACCTTTTTGTACTCGATATTTTTGTATTACCTTTTTGTATTCCTTTTTTTTTGTTTTTGTTTTACGATGATGTAGGAGAGAGCCACCTTCTCAGCCATGTCATCATCACTTGTCCTCACACTGGCCCTTGTATCTGCAGGAACAGAAGCACTTTAGTTCATCTGATTACTCATTTCATCACCATTAACTCCTTCACCTTCATCATTCTTTGTCTGTGTCTGCCCTCCTCTCTTCCTATTTCGTACCACCATTCACTCACTTGATGTAGTGCTGCCTTCTTCTTCCTTTACCTTTGTCATTCTTTCTCTGTGTCTGTCCTCCTCTCTTCCTATTTCTTACCACCATCCACTCACTTGATGTAATGCTGCCTACTTCTTCACCCTTATCAATTGTTTTCTGTGACTGTCCTTCTCTCTTCCTATTTCTTCCATCTTTCTTGTCATTTTTTATTACTCTTCTTTCCTTTTCAGGTGGCTTTACACTGAGTGACAAGCCTAATGGTTCCCTGTAAGCCAGGAAACCATTTACAACGCTGGGTGGTAACCAAATAACTAACCTATATGTTTTCCCTACGTGTCAACAAGTGGGTTGGCAGAGGGTTAGTGCCCCTCCCCGTAAAACAACTAACTCAAAGACAAACAGCCACTCTTTGCTGGATTATGGCATCTGGCTATAGATAGACAGAAAGATAGACAGAACTTATTTTCTTTAGTTCACTCATGCAACTATGCTATGGTTTTAGTCACCTGAAAAAATCTTTAGAAGTGAAAGAGTTAACAAAGGATATGTTCAATCCCTCCAGCCTGCAATATCACTCCTAAACTGAATCAAACCATCAAACAGAAACAGGAGTACAAAAAGATGGAGGTCAACATATTCTATCTATCTATCTATTGCCAGACGTCATAATCCCGTAAGAAGGTGGCCATTTGACTTTGAGTTGTTTGTTTCATGGGGAGGGGCACTAACCCTCCACCAACCCACTTGTTGACACGTAGGGAACACATATGGTTTGGTTATGTGGTTACCACCCAGCGTTGTAAATGGTTTCTTGGCTTACAGGAAACCATTTGGCTTGTCACTCAATGTAAAGCCATCTGTAAAGGAAAGAAAAGCAATAAGAAGTGACAGGAAAGATGGGAGAAATAGGAAGAGAGGAGGGCAGGCACAGAAAAAGAATGATAAAGGCTATGGAAGAAGTAGTCAGCACTACATCAAGTGAGTGGATGATGGTCGCCCCTACCACTTCAACATATTAAATGGGCTAATAATATTTCACCAAGTCAATATTATACTGCAACGGGAAAAGTGAAAACTAGTAAAAACTAAATGGCTGCAGCAAGAATCTAAAGTGGAATCAAAAGAAATTGATTATAAGAGTGGTATGGGATGAGGGATAGAATACTAGACATCCACAGCCATGAGAGAGTTAAATATAGATACCTGGTACCGTACAGATAATGTGACGAGCTGCTAAACAAACTGACATGACAGACCTGACACTGACTGCACCCGGTTCAGCATTATCACCTCCCGTACCTCAACCAGGAGGTCTGCCTTGGCCTGCTGGTTGGCCCAAACATAACACTGTACAGCTTCCTGATGGCATCTTCCTCCAGGTCACTCTCAGGTTTTGTGCATCATTTCTGAAATATAACATGGTGGGGATATTTATACATCTCACTTATGAACACATCAGTAAAAAAAACAAAAAGTTGGAAACATACCAGATGCACTGCCTTGTTTTAAGGGAAATTATATGAATGTACAATACTATAGAGAAATGCTACTACTTTACATCAGTAACAGTTTTGTCTAATGGTAGGTGGAGTAAACTAGAATGAAATTTAGTATATAATGAAGGCATCTTGAATTGGTCTATTACTGGTATCTTGTTTTCATTTTTCTTGAAGGGAACAATCTTGCATGCCTCAAGCCTTTGGTTCCTTCTTCCTTGCATTAAAAGAAATAAAAGATATAATATACATGAAGAAAAATGCACTATGAACTAGCTGCCTTAAATGTGGAAGCACATACAAAATTGTAAATCATCTCTAAAAAATCCTATCACCATACTACACTGAGAAATACACTGAGGTGGTCTGGACATATGGAGAGAATGGAGACTGAATGACTAAGAGAGTGTATGCAGATGTGATGGAGGGAGGGAGAGACCAAGGACGAGGTGGAGGGATGAAGTTGAGAGGTATATAAGGGAGGGGGGAGTGAGCTAGGGGGGAGGGCAGTCAAATGGTGGGTGACAGAGCAACTTGGAGGCATTTCATATGGGACCATCCTTTCCGGGATTAGGGCATTGGGCTATTGATAGATAGACAGATAGACATACAGAACTGTAAAACATCTATAAAAAAAATCCTATCACCATACTGAAAGGGATTAACCCTTGCTAAACTACAAACTTCATATAAGGTACAATGAAGGTGTGCACGGGCCCAGCTGCAAGTCTGGTATGAGGTACAGTTTACACTGGCTATAAAACAATGATTCAGAGAAGGTAACCTATCTTACAAGCAATCAGTGTGGCAGGGGTTCATGCTCTCCTTCTCACTCTACCTTCCAGCACTCTGTCCACATGTAGCCTATACATCACCTCAGAGCCAATCAGTGTGGCAGGGGTTCATGCTCTCCTTCTCACTCTACCTTCCAGCACTCTGTCCACATGTAGCCTATACATCACCTCAGAGCCACTCTCCTTATCCAACCCACATCACCAATTCATTCTCCATCATATTTCTATTATTCTAGCTATGACCTCACAACTCTGGAAGTATCTTCCTCTGTTTGTATTTCCTACTGCCTATGACCTCCAGTCTTTCAAACACAGTTTGTCCAAGCATCTTGAAACAAATGGATCTTGATTTTGGCTCTCTGTTAACTTGTTTTTTTTTCTCTCTCTCTCTTGGAGGGAACACCCTTACAATCTTGCAGGCTTCTGGCTTTTGGTTCGTTCTTGCATTAAAAAAAAAAAAAAAAATCATACAGTCTGGAAAAGCCAACTGGTCCTGAACAAGTTAATAACCTGCCCAGTCCAAAAGTCTCTCCTGAGCTGAATAAAACTGCATGAAAGATGCAAGACAAAAAACGTACTGAAGGAGTATAGTTGTGCCTGAGTCTTACCCATATTGGAGGAGACCAAACTGTGTGGCCCAGTCACCAGGTGGTTGATGCAGGTGACATGGTGGCCCAGGGCTGAGTGGAGGCAGGCCAGGATGTGCCGTTGATGGTGGAGCACAGGTGGCCAACGTGGAAAGGCTTGGCAATGCTGGGTGAGCTGTGGGATGAGTGGTGGAAAAAATAATGGTCATGTTCAAGACTGGAAAACTGTTACTGATAAATGGCACAACCAGCTCCAAATTATCCCTTATGAGGTGCAAGAGCCCTGGGTTAGGGTACCATACTGAAAAATTTAGGGAAAACAACAAGCCTACTCTTCTTGTGGCATTACAGGGGTAATTATACCAATACTTAATTACTCAAAAATCTCAAGCAAAAGACAAGAAATGAATAATGTCAAACATTAGGATAATACCTATAATAGAAATGGATATTTGGTAAGTAACAGAAAACTAGTGATGACTAGACAGTGACTAAGAAAAAAAGGACAGAATACTATATTATTCTTAACATACTCCCCACCATAGGAGCACTTTAGCTCCTATCCAAAGTTGAGCAAATTAGAAAACTACAGTATTTTATGTTAAAGAAAATGAACTATTCTTCAGTTCCACAAATTACAAAACTACAAAATTATCCTCTTTCCTAAAGCTATAGTTTATAAATCACAAATCCAGTACTGTACGAGGCTTTATCATACGCCCTCTTCTAGATACCTGCACCTGTTCATGACTTTCAGTTTCATCATCATCATCAGCCACTTCAACATTGTTTTCATCCCTGTTTTGGGCAAAGTTTTATTGAGTAGCTGGTGAATTTAAATCATCATCACAATTTATGTCATAAAAAATCTCTAAGTCATGTAACTTCTGAACAGGTCTACACAATATACCCTTGGCAGTTTGTACCTTTACACATCTTACTGCACCATCCCTGCCAGGAAATAAATCAGTAATTATGCCCAGAGGCCAATTCATTCTAGGGACATTATTTTCCCTAATTAAAACTACAGAACCCCTCTTCAGGTTATAATTAGCCTTTAATCCCTTCACAGTAGGAGGCAAATTCTTTAAGTAATCATCACTCCACATTTTCCAGAATTGGTCGAGTTGTCTCTTACGAACAATTTCTCTTTCACTTAAATTTTTGTTACTTATATCCAAAGGTTTATCAGAAACATGAGGCTGAAATCCCGCAACTCGACCAATCAGAAAATGTGAGGGTGTCAAGGGGTCAGCAACATCTGGTTCTTCATTGACATATGTAAGAGGTCTAGAATTGACATAAGCTTCTACTTCAACCAAAGTTGTCTCAAGTTCACATTTAGTCAAGCATTTAGTGCCAAGAGATTTCTTAAGAGCTGATTTAACAGACCTCACAAGCCGTTCCCACCAACCTCCCCACCATGGGGACCTGGGAGTGATGAATTTCCATTCAGGGCTTAATAGACTAAAATACTGCTGAAGCTTACTTGCTACACTTATAAAGGTTTTGGCACTGTCAGAGTAAATCACTGAAGGGAGACCTCACCTTGCGGAGAATCTCCTTATGGCCAACAGACAATCAGGTACTGAAAGTGAGTCTGTCAATTCTAAGTGGATAGATCTTGTGACAGCACAGGTGAATAATTAAATATACAATTTATTTGAAGGACTATCAACTGCAAATAATGGGCCAGCAAAATCTAATCCAGTTATAGCAAAAGGGAATGTAGATTTAACTCTCAATTCTGGCAAAGGGGGTGCTGGTTGGTTACAAGGCCTTGAGTCAAACCTTTTGCAAGCTACACACTCTTTTCAAACTCTTTTAGCAAGTCTTCTTAATCCAATTATCCACTAAGAATTTCTAACAGTTGACATAAGCGTGTGAACACCAGCATGCTTCAAAAATTTATGTTGAAACAGAATTATGAGTTTGGCCACATGACAATTTGGTATAATTATTGGGTGTTTGCTGTCATAACTCAAGTCAGAATTCTGTAATCTACCTTTAATTCTGAGCAATCCATCAGAATCTAAAAATAGATCAAGGTTCCTCAGTGAAGAATTTCTAGGGAGTGGTTTACCTAGTGACAAAGCATTTCTTTCTTTCTCATAAAATTCCTTCTGAACACAGATGAAAATTTTGTCCTTTGCTTTACTCAATTCATTATAAGTGAGAGGACCTGAAAATTTAGTACTATTGGGTTTAGAATTGTTAATGAATCTCAAAACCCATGCAGTAATATTCAAGATCTTGGTAAAATCATTCCATTTATTAAAATCAAAGGCAGCTGTGGCTTCCTTAACAATATTCATACTCAGGCCTTCTCCCCTGAATTCTTCACAGGGAAAATCAACATCATTTGTCTCATACTCATCAATAATCTCAGTAAACAAGTTCATTGAGGAATCAGATAACCATTTTGGACCTTGAAGCCACAAGTCATTTGAAATTAGTTGATCACCAGTCACACCTCGAGTAAGCAAATCAACAGGATTATCTGCACCAGGGCAATGGAACCAGTTACTTGGAGATGTTAAAGCCTGGATTTCTGTTACTCTATTGGCAACAAACATTTTCCACTTAGCAGGATTCCCCTTAATCCAAGGCAAAGCAATCTTAGAATCTGTCCAACAAATTAATAATAATAATAATAATAATAATCTGGCCTTTTGTTTCTCAAAAGCGCCAGTTCTTCCTTTTGGGAATTCACTAGCGCTCGACACACATACATTATTTTTACAATTACAAGAATAAATCTAAGGACTGTAGTAACAGAAATTCTCCCAAATGCATCAACTGCTCCTCTTTAAGACATCAAGATGCTAATTCAAAGTCACAGGTGGTTGCCCATTTTGCTTCAAGTAGAGAATGTCCAATTATGATTTCTCATAGGAATAGATTGGTTGAAAACACCAATTTTGACCATTCAAAAATCTGACTACGTCCCTCTTGAACCAGTTAAGGATGGGTCTTTTAAATATTCGTTCTATCCATAATAAGATAGACTGTATTAATGAAACCCTAAATCAGCACGAGCTTGACATATTGTGCTTGACTGAAACCTGGTTGTATGAGTCTGATACCGATATTATTCGTAATGCTTTGCCTAAGACACATTCTATTATTAGTATTCCCAGGCCTGCTGCTGACTATCCAGGAGGAGGTGTAGCTCTCATCTACTCGGCAGCACTTGCAAACGTCTCTCTCATTGACTCAGACCTGAGCCCATCATCATTTGAATTTATGGAAGTATTAATAAATTTCCATCAGAATACCATTAGAATTGCAATTGTCTATCGACCAGGTCATCCGGGCAGAGATCGAGGTTTTATGGAGGAGTTTGGGCAGTTTCTTGAAGGGTTTTCTCTTAAACCTGGAGGACTTCTTGTTTGTGGTGATTTCAATTATT
Source organism: Coenobita brevimanus (assembly GCF_032717465.1). NCBI lineage: Eukaryota > Metazoa > Arthropoda > Malacostraca > Decapoda > Coenobitidae > Coenobita > Coenobita brevimanus. Next base: position 36,158,134 of record NC_136980.1, read on the forward strand.
GGGTTGACAGTCCAGAGTCAAAACCATTTTCTTCAGAATTCCTTGAGTTGATCACCCAGAACAATTTTTTCAATCATGTGAGTAATCCAACTCATGTCTCAGGACATGTCCTTGACTTGATCTTGTCCCCTGTTGGTTGCAGGCGCGTATCAGATGTGGAGGTTGACTCATTTGACCCCCTCATCTCTGATCATGCTCTGATCACTCTTAGTTTTGATGTCCCGAAATCCCCTTCATATAAAAGGGTCATCAGGTTCAGAAATTACAACAATGTTGACCGCCAGTTGATGTGTCTTGAAACTGATCAACGTTTAAACTCCATCGATTCTTCCAGTCTTTCTTCTGGTGAATTGGTTGATATTTACAACAACGAGCTCAGGTCAATTTTTGACCATTATTGTCCTGACGTAGTAAAAACAATGACTGTACGTGATAATTCTCCATGGTATGGTCCATCCATTAATACTTTGCGTAGACAACGTAGAAGGGCAGAACGTGAGTGGCGCTTGCAGCGGACCAAAGTAACTCGTTTGCGTTATGTTTTTGCGAGAAGAGCAGTCGTTCACACTGTAAAAGCCCAAAAGGCTAGGTATTATCAAAATAAAGTTGATTCATGTGGTGGTGATAAAAAAAAAACTGTCTGCAGTTGTGAACAATTTGGTTGGTTGGAGGAATGTAATTGTTAAACCAACTTCTGTATCTGATACCCAATTGGCTTCTGATTTTGCTTCATTTTTTACAAGTAAGATATCTCGCATAAGACGTGATTTAGACAGAAGTTCTCCTAGTGAAGCATACTCAGTTGACTTCCAGCCACGGTGCACCGGGGATCATTTGCTTTCGACATTTCCTTCGCTGGATGTAAACAAAGTCAAATGTTACATAAGAGAACTTAATAAAACATTTTGCTCACTCGATCCATGTAACATGTCACAACTACCTGATGTGTATGAGCACGCTGCAGACTTTATCTGCAACATAATAAATAGATGCCTCTTAGAAGGTAATTTTGTGCAGTCTGAGAAACGTGCTTTGCTTAGGCCCCTAATTAAGAAACCTGGCCTTGATGTCGAGAGCATGACAAATTATCGTCTTGTCTCTAACCTGTCTTTTTTATCCAAGAAATCATAATTGGACATTCTCTACTTGAAGCAAAATGGGCAACCACCTGTGACTTTGAATTAGCAACTTGATGTCTTAAAGAGGAGCAGTTGATGCATTTGGGAGAATTTCTGTTACTACACTCCTTAGATTTATGGATTCCAGCACAAAAGAGACATTTAGGTTCATCACTTTTCCTAGAACATCTCTCAAATGTATGACCAAAGCCTTGACAGTGATGACACTGTGTAACCCAGAATCTATCGAAAGCGCGGCATCTTGTAAGATCCACATAGATGTAACTGCCCTGTTCTACAATGGAGGATCTCACCTCTGGCGACATCTTCAAGACATCAGTTTTGGTGTCATTCCTTGTTCTTGTGAAGAGAAGGTTGAGGGTACAACATCGATCAACGAGCATCTTAATTTTATTGTTTTTTTTCAGAATATTTGGGATGATGTCAGAGTCATCCAAGGAAGAGGAAAGGCCTGTCACGGTCATTTTAGGCAACATTTTCTTTGGCTCTGATATGCAAAAAGTGCCCTCAGAGCCAAAATGATCAGTCAGCACCCCAGTTGCTTCCCCCTTGGCCTCAGCTGACGGAAACTTCATGACCAGCCCACCAGCCTTGGTCTTAAGGCAGCTGTCAACCGGTACCGAGTTAAGTACGCCTCTGATGTCTTCTGGTCCCATCTGATTTGTCAGGGCATCAGCACCACTCTCTGGTTTCACAATCAGTACATGCTGACTAAGAATGGCTTTTTCTGGCCATGAGCACTGATCTCAATCATGCCCCCAGGCAGATCCTTCCCTCCCCCCACAAGAGACCCGCGAACAGCATCCGCAAATGACTTGGCCTGATCTTGTGTGACCGCCATAGGTGATGAGACCTTGGTCTCTAGTGCCTCCAGTCTATTTGATACGTCTCTGCTTGAAAGATTGGCCCAATAACTTTATCTTCATACTCCTTCTTGGTACTACTTCCTCCACCAGCCAAGACCTCGTCTGCTGGTGCAACACACTGGCTACACAGCCAGCGAAAGCCCAGCTGGTGGCTCCTCTTCATGAATGGATAGTCGCCTGCATCCAAATTTTCACAAGCTATATGAATCCACTCGCTGCAGTAGGCGCACTTCAGTGCTTGTGCACTTTTTGCTACAGACCTACTGCAGCGAGGGCACTGGTGTTGTTTACTCATGATAAGGGAGAACAAAAAAAACAAAATGACAACAACAGCAAAACGTATATACAATACTACTCGGGAAAAAACCCGGGTAGCGCCGCCCCCGTTTGTGTCACCCTAATTTAGGAGGAAAAAAGAAAACCGAAGGAAAAAAAGCACAAAAAACATAAATGGAAAAAACAAAACAAAAAAACAGGGTGTCTGCGAGGTCACCACGAGCAGGTGGGGTACGACTTGACTACCCTTCTAGGAAAGGTAACCCAAACCGAGGTGCCACAGAAGTGCTGAGATGGTATTGAAACTTTTCCCAATTCGAGCTTTACAGCAGCAACAAATACGTCACTTAGGCAAGACCTCATTGGTTACGATACTGCCACTGCGCAAATTAGCTTAACATCATCACTCAGATGTAGGGCAGATTTCACAAAGTTAATGAGACGAGCACTTAACAGAGCTCCAAGTAATTCCAACCGTGGCAAGGTAACCCGCTTGATAGGAGCAACTTTTGCTCTAGACATAACAAAGGAAACATTAAATTGATTATCTGATTTAGGAATCCGCAAGTAAATACAAGAGCCATATCCTTTCTCAGAGGAATCACTAAAAGCATGAACTTCCAAGCCAGTTACTGAATTCAAAGATAGGCCTGGAAAATAGCATCTGTCAATCTCAAAATTCTTAATTAACTGAATGCTGTTAATCCAGCACTGAAACTTATATTGCAACTCATGAGGCAAAATTTCATCCCAGCCAAGTCCTAGACGCCAAATCTCTTGAAACAAATTTTTAGCATACATAGTGAAAGGACTAATTAAGCCGAGAGGATCAAACAGTCTAGCAATGAAACTTGATACATTTCTTTTAGTGAAATTTAAATCAAACTTATTATCCAAGTTGAGACCCTTAAAAGGAAAACACATCTTCTGAGGGATTCCAGTACATTCCTAACAATTTTGTTACACCAACCTCATGTTCAAACTGTTCATGCTGATTAATCAAAAAATCATTGTTAGTGTGCCATTTGGATAAAGTCATGCCTGCATCGGACAATATACTTTTAGCTTCACTAAACATTTTGCAGGCTTCTTCTACAGTATCTGCTCCTGAAAGCCAATCATCAACATATAAATTTTCCTTAAGTTCTTGTACTGTGACAGAATTATGGTAAGAGTCTAAATGGTGTTTGATAGTGGCATTCAATAAAAATGGACTACTAGTGTTACCAAAGGGCACCCTCACAAATCTCATCACACGAACTATGTCACCACATTGCCACAAAAAACGGTGAACATCTTGATCAGGGCGTTGTACTTTTATCTGCAAAAAGGCTTTAGTAATGTCTGCTGTCAAGGCAATATTCCATCTTCTGAATCTTATTAAAATTTCTAGAAGATCAGGAATTAATGAGGGACCAGATTCCAAACAATCATTCAGTGAAACACCATTAGGTCCTGCTGCAGAAGCATCAAAAACAGGCCTTGCTTTAGAGGAAACACTGTCTCTAATTACTGGTCTATGTGGCAAATAGTAAGTGGGATAAGGACTTTCTAACTCAGAGAAAGGAACCTCAACAATAATATTATCCTGCTCATAACTCTTAAATACATTGTCATATTCTTCATTCAGATCAGGGTTTTTGTCAAATTTATAGTTCAGTACAGACAATCTCTTTCTAGCATGTTTCCCATTATTTAGTAGACTTAATTTTACCTCATCACTTATCCAAGGCAAAGCAACCTCATACCTGTCATCAACATACTTAATTGTGTCCTCAAATTTGTCCAAAACAGGGTCTTTAGGTGGTTTATCTTTCTCAGTATAAATACCCACACTTTCAAGACTCCAAAACTTATGCAAATCTGACTCATTGACATTTTTGGTTGCACTGATATATAGCATTTGATGAGATACACTCTCCACATGGCCGCTCAAACATGAACCAGACAAAATCCAACCAAATACTGATTCATGGGCCACTAAGTCATCAAATCTGACAACATTATCAACCGAAACGAATTTCCAATAATTATCAACACCAACCAACATATCTGAAGTGAGGTCACGGTCACGTCCATAGTCCTCAGCCAACTGTAGCTGTGAAAGAGACTGCATAACATCATCAGGCAGCCTCTGACGTCGCAAAGGAGGACAAATAGACATAACTTCAACTGCAAGTACAGAATGGTTATTACCCTCAATGTCAACTAAATTCAAGTCATACACATTCCTTTCTTTACTGTCTTGTGATTTCTGATTACCAAAAGCAGAGTAGGAGGTGTATTTTGAAGTGATCCATTTAGGTTTAACCCTTCTGACAAAATTATGACTCATGTAGGTGGTATCTGCTCCTAAATCAAACATAACAGTGGCCAAAACAGACTTACCACTACTTGAACAAACTTTGACTTTGGCTGTCTGCAAAACAGTAGACTTTTTCATTCTTCGATCATGAGAAATACCAACATGTTCAACAATACTGACTGAATCATTAGACTGACCTTCTCACTTTTGACTAGAATTTTGTTTAAGTGAAGATTTATTGTGAGTCTCAGAATTTGTTTTACCATTGTTGCAGAAGAGAACATTATGGGACCCATTACACTGAGTGCACTTAACTTTACCTTTACAATCTTTAGAAACATGGCCCCTGGAAAGACACTTAAAACACAAATCAGCTTGTCTAACCTTCCCCTCTCGACCATGTCTGTCCAACCTTAAGATGTGCCAGCACTTCTCAGACTTGTGTAGCTTCTGGCAGAACACACACTGCAGTGAACCTTCCTTGGATGTGGTCTGCAGGGCTGAAGCAGAACCAATCTTCCTCCTTTCGGTAACTTCTCGCTGAGGGTTGCCTACCTCCACGGACAGATCCTTGAAAGTTTCAGACCTCTCACGATGCTGGATCTCCTTCTGCAGAAACTTGAGGAGCCACTCCAGGTCGCCTTCATGTCCGGAACTTTCCCTCGACCATTCCAAACGTATTTCTTGTGGAAGACGAGACAGGATAACTGGAGTCAACACCACACCGTATTGGTTACCGTTGATACCGAGGCCTTCCAAACTTCTCACATGCCTCAGTAGCTGATCTTGAAGCTTCCACAACGAATCGACGTAACTGGTTCCCTTCACTCTGGGTGTTAAAGAGGCATTTAGTAAACCCTGGACATGGGCAAATATTATCCTCTCTGGACGGCCAAATCTTTCTTTGAGGAGATTACAGGCCACAGTGTAGTTTGCAGTGGTAAGTGCTATCCCCTGGATGACTGATAGAGCTTCTCCTTGAAGTAATGATTGCAGATAGCTGAATTTGCTGATAACTGGCAGCTCACTCTGGTCCACTAAAGCCTCAAATCTGTCCCAAAACGACTGCCAATCTGTCAGTTCACCAGAAAATTTAGGGAGCTCTAATCTGAGTAATTTAACTTCTGACTTATCTTTACTAGATGTAGATACAGTGCTATTATCATTTGTTGCATCCTTGAGTCTTTTGGCAGCCTCAGCTCTAACCTTTCTTGCTGCCCTTCTAACTTTATCTGCTTTCTCTATGTCTTCCTCTAACTCAGCAGGGTCTTCTAATTCTAACTCCACTGCTGCCTGAAGATCATCTAAATTTGCTAGCCGCTTATCAAAATCACTAACGGCTGCTTCTAATAACTCTTGAGTGGTAGACTCGTCATCTAATAACTCTCTTAACTCAGTAATGCTTCGAGTCAACCAACCTTTGGCAGCCGTTCTCCTCTTTACCAAGTCTTCCAACGATTTCGCCATTCTTCTGGCAACTAATCCGGGCTAAAAACCTTCCAGCAGACGTCATCTAAAGGTTCCCGGGTCTGGGCACCAGAAATGTCGGATAAACAATTGGCGAAACTTAAGTTAAACCGGGAACACCAGAGAGGAGGTTAGTTCAAAGGCAGCCATCTTGTCAAATCCCGCATTTTTTCATGTCATTCAAAAAGTACATAAATCAGTCATTGCAAAATAAGTACTGGTATTATTACAAGTTTAAACTCACTTGCAAATGACTCAACACAATCAAATAAATTTATACCAATACTTAATTACTCAAAAATCTCAAGCAAAAGACAAGAAATGAATAATGTCAAACATTAGGATAATACCTATAATAGAAATGGATATTTGGTAAATAACAGAAAACTAGTGATGACTAGACAGTGACTAAGAAAAAAAGGACAGAATACTATATTATTCTTAACAGAAAGAATAGTAATAAATGACAAGAAGGAAAGGAAGAAGTAGGATGAGGATGGCAGGCACTGAGACAGAATAGGAAAAAGAAGGAAGAAGTAGGCAGCACTACTTCATGTGAGAGGACAATGGTCACCACCACCTACCACCCACAAAGGCCTGGTACAAACACCTTCAATCTCGACAGGATCCTCTTCACAGTGCGGTGGATGAGTCGGAATGACACCCACACAAACAAAACATTATGACATACATACATCATCTAATCCTGTGTTTCCCCACGAGCAGCACAGGAGGCCGGGGCTAGGCAAGTTGGTCATGACATTTAAGATGAGAATGACCAGCCTCACTCATCCCTCAGTAGCATTACATGAGCAATAAACCCCAATCACCCCTTGGATATAAACCTACTCAGGCTCAGTCCAAACAATTCAAAACTGAAATTTACACCAATAAAGGAAAAGTATGCCTAGGGTTATAAGACTGTAGGTAACATTAGGACACGAGTGCCAATTCTGAGGAAAAATGAGTTGTGAGGGGCTGTGAGAAAAATTTTGTGAGTACTGCAAGGAGTCACTGAAAATACAGTATTTTACATATTGGTATTAATCCTGAGCACAGTTGCTTCAAAGAGACCTTTGCATGGGAAATTCATCTATTTATAGCCTGATGCCTTAATAATGTAAGGGGTGACCACAAACAAACTGTCTCCATATCACCCTGTCCCTTGCCATCTCACTGCCCTTCAACACACACCTCCCTCTGCCATATATCTCTCCACTCCATCCCTCCATCTCATCCTTGGTCTCTTTATACAATGATAAAATGCCACATGAGCTTGTGATAAGTGTAATTCTACTGGACAAAAGGGATCCATATGTTTACTGAATTAGACCAACCCTCACCGCAGTTCTAGGTCATCATGACAATGTATTTTTGGGGGGAGGGGGGAGTTATCATCATTCCAACTTCATTTCCCACGGAAAACAAGGGCTGAGGCAAAGAAGAAAAACAAGAGAGCAAGACTTTACAACGTAGGTGGTGGTGACCATCATCCACTCACTTGATGTAGTGCTGCCTACTTCTTCCTTCACCTTCATTAATTTTTTTCTGTGTCTGTCCTCCTCTCTTTCTATTTTTCCCATTTTGTCACTTTTTATTTTTATTCTTTCCTTTTCAGGGAGATTTATATTGAAAAAGAAGCCTAATGGTTTCCTGGCTTTTATAATGCTGGGTGGTAACTATATAACCAATTCATACATGTTCCATACATGCCAACAAGTGGGTTGGTGGAGGGTTAGTGCCCCTCCCTGTAAAACCACTAACCCAAAGACAAACAGCCAACCTGTACGGGATTATGGCATCTGACTATAGACAGACAGATAAAAAATAAAAATGCCCACTCACCTACACCCACCTGTACTCCACAAGGACCCTCTGGTGTGGCAGGAGGTTGATGAGTGCAATTACCAGAACGACTCAGGAGTGTTGTTGGTGATCCAGAGGACTTCTGATGCTAGCTGGCTGTAGTCCTCTGCAAAATAACAAAGTCATTGGAAGAGGGAAGTGCATAAATCATCATTATCATCTTCATCTGCATCATCATCACCATCATCATCATCATCATCCAGATCTACTTTCCAACCCTAGGATGGTGTGAGGTAAAGTGCAGAGCCAGAAATAACTCTATAGAATGTGAAAATAAAGCCTATCCAGTTGAATGTGCCACACACTCACTCCCTCACCATTCAAGCCCCTGGAATCCTGACTCCACCTCAGAAACATCCACACTTAAATGCTTCATATTCTAGTATTAATATCCTGTACATCTCAGTAGTCAAGATGGAGAGATGGTTATTTTATGCTGTGATACATAGACAAACAGACAGACTGACAAATGAGGAAGTAAAGGAGTATCGTGGTGTTGATGTGGTTGAAAATGTTAAGAGAAATACTCTGAGATGGTTTGGCTATGTGGAAAGGATGGAGAATGAGAGACTGACTAGAAGAGTTTACCAGTGGGGTGGAAAGGAAGAGGGGGAAGGGGAGACCAAGAGTGAGGAGAGGGATGGAGTGGAAAGGATGGAGAATAAGAGACTGACTAGAAGAGTGCATGTGGGTGAGATGGGAAGGGAGACCAAGGATGAGATGGAGTGGAAAGGATAGAGAATGAGAGATTGACAGGAAGAGTACACGTGAATGAGGTGGAGGAGAAGGCCAATGATAAGATGGAGGGATGGAATGGAGAGAGATACGAGAGACGAGGGGTGTGAGTTGGAGGGAGGGAAGAGGACAGGGTAACATGGAGGCAATTTGTTAGTGGCCACCCCTTACAGGAAGAAGGTGCCTTGCAACACAGAGATAGACACAGATAGATAGAAAAATGGATAAAGTTACCAGATAGAGACATACCTGACACAATATATAGCAGACTGAGTGTGGAGATACCAGGCCATTCTCCAAAAGTGCTTATAGGAGCTGCAAGCCAGGACTGCAGTGCTTGTTGCCCACCACACTGTAAAATAGAGACATGATAATATTAATAACAACAATAATAATCATCATCATAATCATAATAATAATAATAATAATAATCCATCCATCGTCCAATCCTACGTTGTCCCATGAGGAACGTAGGAGCCCGGGGCTAAGCAAGTTGGTGCTGACAATTAAGATGAGAGTGATTTAAGATGAGAGTGAGAATAATAATAATAATAATATAATAATAACAATAATAATAATAATACAGGATATACATGAAGGTACATCATAATACTCCATAATCAAGAATAAGTGAAGAGTGAGTTATGTATTATTCTAACTGTGGGACGGTCCCCACAAAGTGTGCAAACAAATGTCAAGTGGCGGTATTTGGTCATCATCATCATCGGGACCTCCTTTCCAACCCTAGGGCAGGGTGAGGAGTAGCAATGTCCAGACAGCCCATATTTGCCCAATCTACTGGGTCAGGCTTCCATTCACTCATCACTCAAGCCCCTGGAATCCTGGCTCTATTGGATATGCCAAAAACATTCACCATGTTCCGTAGCTTCACATAAACAAGTCTGATAGAGAAGCATTTGGTAAATATTAAATTCCATACAACTAAGGCAATGACAGGCTTCAATAAAGCACTACTTTCTCAGAAATACGATACTAACGTAGATATGGACGCCAACTCCACTGAACTCATTAGTGAATTGACTGTGTGTAAGGGACTGCTGGACAGAAGACCAATTTATGCAAATGCAAACAGCCTGTCAAAAATATTCTTTCATGTGTATGATATTTTTTATTAATGAGCATTTCAGTGATGAGTGGTCTCTGCTCTTGGCAAATCTCATAAGTTTACCTAAACATGTAGAATAGCTATGATTGTTATGTTACAATTTTGGGCCCACGACTGAGTTAGGCTCACTAGCTGGGTAGCAGATGACACTCTGAAAGTCGCCCATTAGTGTAATGGCAAGAAAATGGCTAACCAAATTAAGCTTTTACTTGTGTAATAGTTATACAAATACAGTAAGACCTCACTAGAACGGACTAATTGGGGCCAAAGCCATGCCGAAAAATGTGAAATTCTGATAGAAGCGACATCCGGACTTCCCCCTGCTAACCCAGACTTTTTCCAATATATCAGACATTAATCCAGATCACACCATTGGTTTATAAACTGTTTTGACAACCTCTGAGGTACTGTACTGTGTTATACCTTCACTACAGTAATCAAATGGTATAACATGTATAATAATACTGTACTGTACACTGATAAAGATGTCTTTTATTTTCCTTAGTGTGGTGAACATGGCTGAAGTGGTCAGGCAGTACGGACTGCTTCTAGCTTTATCAGATTTTTTCTGATAAATGGGAATTTAGTCCAGTAGCTCCACGATTCCGATAAAAGCTAATTCCGGTCCCATGAAGTCCGTTATATCAAGGTTTTGCTGTACATGCTATTGCCATTATATAGATATAAATAAAAAAAGTGAATATTGGAAAATAATATCTATCAGTCACTGTAAAAGGTAATTCAACATACTTCCCATTCTATTAAACAGAACATGCTGTCTGACTTAAGGTTTTACAGTGGAAAATATTCATGAAATACATAAACCATCTCTCTTCAGCTGCTGCGTCTGGCCTTTAAGTAAACAGTATATTTAGGTGAAGTAAATATGGAGGCTAAGGGGCTGACAAGAGATCAAGCTGGCTGGATGACTTTTGTGCAGAGAAGCACATGACCAGGGATTTGGAACCCCTTTTAAAGTGGCAGCGTCCGGACTGACTCTATCGGATAAGTACACGTGAAGCTACAGAACGTGGTGAAATTTTTTGGCCTATCAGATGAAGCTGGGATTCTGTAAACTTGAATGATGAGTGAATGGAAGTGTGTCCCATTGAACTGGGCAGACTCTGGCTGTCTGGACGCTGCTACTCCTCACCCCACCCTAGGGTGGGATAGGAGGTCTGGATGATGATGATGATAATGATGATGATGAAATATGGAAGAATAAAGAAGGTAATAACTTATACCATTATTTAGCAAATGAAAGTATTAAAATAATAAATCAAAAAATATATGATAAAACAGGTACTAATGCTGATGAATTAAAATGTGATGAACAGAAATAAATGCTGCATCACAATGGGCATGACCTCAGTGGTAGATGTTATACAACTCATGAAACAAGTCTTCAAATTTCAGAGTACTGAATGGTGGATACATAAATGTGAAGGCCAATAACCCATACACCTAACTGATTTTTATTCCTACTTGACCATTTTCTTACTTAATTTCACGATGCTACCCACATGCCTGTGCTGGAGAATAGAGATGGGAAGACGATTATATGTAAGGTGAATTTCCCCATACACAAAACTTCCTTTGGATGATTTAGAGGATGTACAAAGCAGTTTGCCACATTTATGTAAATGAATATGCTGAAAATATACCAGTAATCATAACATCAATAGACAAAAACTATGGGAAAACTACAGGATGTATCTGTTAACCTAGAACCATAAGACTGTGCAAACCAGACAATGAAAAACTACATCTTAAAACTCTTACCTTCCCCAGTCATATTTTCTGATGAGTCTCGTTGATGGCCATTAGGTCTGTTTGGTGGATAATTCTGCTATGTATTCTCAGGCGTTGTTACCTGTGAGGTGGAGAAAGTAAAGGCATAATGAGATTCATAACATATCATATCATTTATAGAGGTTCCAGCATGCTTGCATACATTGGCCTTGATCACCTATTGGCAGCTCTCCATCCTGCTTGATCTCTGGCAGCCTTCCTGTTCAGTCCCTTATCCCTGAGGTCACACTATGACCCTGTCCCAGGTCTTTTTCAGTCTGCCTCTCGCAACCCTACCCTCGAAGTTCACATTTCTTACTTTTTGCACCAAACTGTCATTCTCCATCCCCTCCACAAGCCCTTATCATCTCAGTCTACCCCTCCTCATCACAACACCAATACATCTCTAGTCCCATCCTTCCTCTAAATACTTTAGTTGTAAACCTAGCCCCCCCATGCCTTGCATTCAAGGATGCACTACACATCCATCTAACCATTGTCAGTTCGATATGTTTGAGCCAACAAATACAGCATCCTCTTCCTTTACTACCCAGGTCTCACTACCATACAGCATTACATTCCTAACACATGCTGCCTACAAAGATCCCTTAGCATGGAAGGAGAGCCCTCTCAATGTCAGGAGAGGCAACAGCTCCCTGAACTTCTTCCATCCACTCCTTACTTTGGCCAAAGAGATGCTCCAGCCCCACCTCCAGTACATAACATGTCTCCCAAATTAATAATAATAATAATAATAATAATAATAATACGGTAATATTCTGGTCTTTTGTTTCTCAAAAGCACCAGTCCTTCCATAGGGAATTCTCTAGCTCTGGAAACACGTATACATTATTTTTACAATTACAAGAATTGTGACATCTCTCATATACAATACAAACTTCATCAGTAAAAAAAAAAAAAAGAAGAAGAGGAAATGAAAGGGGCAATAATTAAACCCTACAATCATCTGTCATAATACCTCTCTTCAGGACGTAGCATTTTTAAAAAAGAAAGGCTTTCAGCTGTCTCTTAAAGGATTCAGCAGAAGAGAGTTGTCTTATGGACAATGGCAATCTGTTATATAATCTAGGGGCTCTATACACAAAAGAACAATCAGAGAAAGATGACTGGTGGATGGCTCCTGGCTCATCAAGATGCAAGGAATCATCTTCACTGCATAACATCACACCCGAGCGTGCCAATGGGAGTTTTAACAATTCAGCAAGATACTTCAGTTCACCAAACTTAAGAACCTTGAATGTAATAAGATACACTTTAAATTCAATTTTAGCCTTTACTGGTAACCAATGCAACTCATTTAGGAACAGGGTAGTTGAGGTTCTCGGGGAGAGACCAAAGATAAGCCGTGGTGCCCTGTTCAACACAGACTGAACTCTTGTTAGTATATTATTTGGAAGACCAACCCACAGTGAATTACAATAATCAACACGAGACAAGACCACTGCATGGACCAATGTTAAGAGGCACCGTCTATTCAGGAATTTTCTCACAGCGTACAGATTTCTGATATGCAAGTTACACCCTCTGACAACTTGATTAATATGTTCTTGGCGATTTAACTTTGAATTGAAATAAACACCCAGATTTCAAAAAGAGCTGACTGGATGAAGCTGTGGCACACCAATGTTCAAAACCAGGGCACTGTCAGTGTCGTCACCCCTTCTGTTTCCTCTGATGATGATGATGATCTCAGTTTTCCCATCATTTGGCTTAAGTTTCCTCTTAGCCATCCAAATCTTAATATCAGACAATAGAGATTCAAGCTTAGTCTTAGTATCATTGATATCTTACATCTTAATGTAGAGGTGGGTGTCATCAGCAAAAACATGATAGAAATGATGGGACAAAACTCTTCTACACACTCAGGAGACTCACCAGCAAGATCAATCCTTTCACACCTGACAATCTCTATATGCTCTCCACAACACACCACACACATGAACTCTGCATTATCTCACAGTCTACCTCTAATACCACTACATGTCACTACATCTCATATGCACCCACTTCTCACAAATACTGCAGAAGATGGAGTTCCTTCCCATACCCTTGTGGCAAACTGCACATGGCCACCCTCCATGCTTTGTCCTGCCCCAGATATCATCACATGTAGTGTATTTGGGCAAGGTTATTCAGACTAATACAAAATAATCTTTATACTCTGTAAAAGCCAATTTTCATAGTCACCTGTATAGTTATGAAAAACTTAGAAAATCCATGCAACTAACACAAATATAAGTAGTGTACAGTGCAGTAAAACCTAGAGATAATGAATCTCAGTTTACCAAACACCTCCCATCCAGTGTCACCTCTGACAGCAACTCAAATGAGTGAGGAAGTGGAAGTGAGGAGAAAAAAGGTTAAAGCTGCTGCATGTGTGATGATGTGTGCCAAATGCATGGTAGGCCTTTGTATGGCAGAGTGCTTCCATGTCTCTAAATGCTTCAGTCAGAAAACACTGTATATGCAGGTCAAGATCCTGGTTTAGTGTACATGAAAATATAAAATCAGTGTAATAGTGAATAAGGAGACAATGGTGAGTGACAATGCAGTGTGCTACACACATGTGACAGTGACAGTAGGAGTGCTTCTGAATGCACCAGACCTCCAAACACTTCAGGATATACTGTAATGTGTACATACCCAGTTTCAATATGTTAGAAAATAAATAATTTGTGTAATAATGAGTTTGGAGACAATGGTGAGTGACACTGCTGTGTACTACACAACAGCGAAAGTGAAAGTGATGCTCGCTACAAGCATTATTCTGGACTGTTATTCTGTAGTTTTACATGACCAAAGGTGAGTACTTGCAGAGACAGAAAACTACTTTGTAAGTGCATAACAAGTAATTAGTGGTAGAAAAATAAGCAAATGAGTGACTATCTTTGGTGAAGTCAAGTGGTACATTTTTTCCCTCATGTGACAACCTGGCATAATTACAGTACGTTACTTCAGCACCTTGTAGGTGACTCTGTAGTAACAAATGACAATAAGTGATATGATTAGTGAGGAAATGTAAAAATTATAAGGAGAACATCATAACCTTAACTGCTATTATGCTCATGTAGCATATTTAGTGCTAAGTGTAGTGCTTGCAATTGTGACCTTGTAGGCTATGTCCATACCACAGTACAGTGCAACAAGTGTCCTTATAACTGAAAATTAGGAAGTAACTTGTTTTTTATGTGCTATAGAGCACAGAAGTCACCTCTTAAACTTTGTCCCACAAGCAGCATGACAGCCACCTGCAATGCTGCCTTGCATCTGCCTTGGAGACCAACGTTCACCAACCACACAGAACACCTCCTATTCAACTCACTCCTCCTCCAATCATGTACCACTTACAGAACCAGTTTCTTTCCGAGGTTAGAGGAAATACTGAAGTTTGTTTGACTGATATTTAAACATGTTAGGTTAAATATAAGTGGGTCAAAACACCTTAAAAAACACCCCATTTTACCCATATGTGCTGCACCAGCAATGTGGGTTAAAAACACCCTGCCCCAGCCAAATGATTATTGGCTCAATGTTGTCCCCAGTTGGCCTGTTATCATCATCATCAGCAGCAGCAGCAGCACCTTCTTTCCCACCCTAGGGCAGGGTGAGGGGTAGCAACATCCAGACAGCCCAAGTTTGCTCAATCCAATGGGTCACGCTTCCATTCACTCATCATTCAAGCCCCTGGAATCCTGGCTCTATCTGCTACGCCAAAAATATTCACCACACTCTGTAACTTCACATAAATGTATCCGATAGAGTCAATACAGAAGGTTTACTGCAGTGTATGCTTACTGCACTGGTAATGTCATCAAGTGGTGGCCAACAGGTTAGCATGGGGTACAAAAGTGTAGTTATTACATGCTGTACAGATTACTGCTTACCATATGATGGAACAACAGAGATGCGATTCTGGTAAATGGGTCCTTCTTGTCTAAATGAACAGCGTCAAGACCTCTTGCTGCCACAGCCACCATAAGGAGGCACTGGTGGCCACACCTTGTCCTGCATCTGAGGATTGAAATAAAGAAATGGTTACAGATGGTTCTTTAAATCTACTCTCTAATATTTTTAACATACCCAACAGCGAAACATATTAACATTATTTCACTTAGTACCATTGGTTAAAATGAAAATACACCTAAGCAGATTTTGTCTTTATCAATGAAAGAAAAGTTGAGGGCATTCATTGTTAAACCCTGTCACACTTAACTATAAAAAAATAAAAAGTCAATACTCTGATACAAGGTAAGCAATTGTATAACTGTTGCAATAAAATATAACTAAAGGTGAAAAGCAAGATACAGTATAACCTTGGACCTAACAAGAAAACAATACAGATAAAAGAAAACACCAGCCTTTGCAAGACAACTCCCAAATACCACAGTGAAAGCAAGACTCCATAAACAAACACCTGTATGCACTAAGAAAATGAGACATATCCATTTTCATCAACTTACACACAGTTTTAATTAAAACCTTAGCACGATTATGCGATACAGAATTTTAATGGCAAGAATAAATGAGACAAACACATCTATCCTAGAAAGTCATAGGATGACTTAAACACCCCTCACCCTATCATCACTTCCAACCAAGCTTCCCATCACAGAGACCCCCTTCCTAAGCTGAGTAAAATCGTCTGGCAGCAGCAGGAATAAAATCATCTGGGACACAGCAACATTACACTGAGAAAAGATGTAACAGTACTGAAGAGGTTCAAAAATACCAACATGGACTGGTTGTGATGCAGGTTAAATATCAACAAAATCACATTCCACTGAACAATATTTACTCTTCACTAACTTGGCCCAATTTTTCAGTCTTTTCCAGCTGTGTCACATAAGAGTAACTCGAGGCACAGAAAGGCAATGCTATTACTCATAATCCTTTTCACACTGTGCCTACTATCCTGTTTTAAGAAAGTTACAACTCATAATTCAGCCTGGAAAGATTTAAAATTTTTGGCCAAGCTAAAGTTCAGAGTATAATCTCAAGCAAACAAATAAAACAAAATATAATGGCCATATTACTATAACAATGTGAAAGTGTGGACATGCTATATCTACCTATAGCCAGACACCTTGATCCTGTGAGGGTACATATCTCCTCCCTGTCCACTGCCATCTACCTGCCCTCCCCCCAGATTACACCCTCTGCCTCTCCCTCCACCTCACTCACATACACCCTCCTGATGAAGTTTCCTACTCTCCATTCCCCCAACTTACACCCCCCTCTCATATATCTCTCCACTCCATCCCTCCATCTCATCCTCAGTCTCCACCTCACTCACATACACTCTCAGAATTAATCTTCCTACACCCTCCTCTCTCATGCACCTCTCCACTCCATCCCTCCATCTCATCCTCAGTCTCCCCCTGCCACTTTCCCCACCTCCACCTCACTCACACAAACCCCTACTTAGTCTCTCTCTCCATCCCCCCCCACTTACACCTCCCTCTCATACCTATATTCCATCCCTCCACCTCACTCTCATATTCCACCCCCAACTTACACCCTCCTCTCCTATATACCTTCATTCATCCCTCCATCTCATCCTCAGTCTCCCCCTCCCTCTTACCCCACATCCACCTTACTCACATACACTCCTAGTTAGTTTCCCTCTCCTTCCCATTTCAATTTACAACATCCTCTACTCAATCCCTCAGTTTCCCTCTCCCCCCCCCTCCACCTCACACATTAGGGCCGATTCACACTACACGGTTCGTCTCCGTACGGCTATCATACGTTAATTATTTTATCGTAATCAATGGGGCTGTTCACACTATATTTTCCGTTTATTGTTCATCTTTCGTGCAGCTTTCAATCATACGGATCGCCTACGTTTGGAAGAAATCTCTAACGAACGAAACGTATACGTATGGAAACGCTGCGTACCTCCACCAATCAGTGTGAACATCAATACGTATCAGTCACGGTGTGTTTACAGACAACAGAGGACAACTTTAGCCTGTCAATGCTTTTGGCCGTGAACAGTACTATAAGTAGTCATGAGTGACGAGAAGTTATTAGAACTGGTCAGAGGCTACGAGGAACTATATGACATGGGCAACAGAAAATACAACGATAACCATATGAAAGAAAAAATATGGAAATTAATAGGAGAGGGATTGGAAAAATTGGGTAAGATATTTAAATATTTCACTATTTTATCTTAACAGTGTGACAAATAGCATTTTATCCTTCATCCTATTCATTACCATTCATAGGGTATCTCTTAACACCCTATCCATTACCATTCACAGGTTCTCCCAACATCCTGTTCATAACCATTGGTAGGTTCTCTCTCAACCCTCTATACGCCCATGGAAGAAAACCAGTGGGACTTCAAGAATCTTTTAAATTTCTTTTACAAGGAATGCACCTTGTGGAGCATTTCCTCCCTGTCTAGTTATGTCTACTAAAGAGCTTGCATTGTTCGTGACATTCATGGTTGTAACATCAGTGGCATTGTCACCTCAGTAGTTGTGCAAAAATGAATGTTGCAGCAAGCTGCTTTACACTAATTTCCGAGGCTTCTTGTCGGAGCCACAGCTGCACGCAGACTGACGAGATCATGGACATATAGTGTGAACAGTGACATAGCAAATGAACCATAACCCTACGAAGACGAACCGTATAGTGTGAATTGGCCGTTAGTCTCTCACTCCAGCCCTCCATCTCATCCTTGGTCTCCCCTCCTACCTCACTCACATACACTCCTAGTTAATTCTCTCCCACTCCACTCCATCCCTCAGTCTCCCAATTCTAATTCATGGAGCACAGACAACCAAATGACATATGATTTCTTACTAAACTTGTGGAATGTTTCCATAACCTACCTACCAATTACAGATCTTTAAAAAAAAAAAAAAAAAAAGTGATATGGCCACCTTATTTTTGAAGGTAATGAAGTAATATTTCTCGCCTTTTAAGACTTCATTCCCTTAAAAAACCTTGGAATAGCAATTCTAAAAAATTACAAGGTTACTTATGAACTGGCTGCTACAGTTTATATAACCCTTGTTAATTTCTTGGTCATAAACAGACACACATCTTAACCAAGACTGGCTGAAGTTTAAATCTATTGCTCATGGTCTGGTGCAAGTAGGCAACTAATAAAGTACTGTATGTATAAAATCAGTACTGCTGTTCCTGGCCTACCAAGCCATTCAGACCCAGGCAACAGGTCTTTTAGTCCAACATGACAGATGAACACTACAGCAGGTAATTTTGTGGCAATGTTCTTCCCACAACAATTTAAATCTATTTTATGCAGGGAAGAAGGAACCAAATGCTAGAAAATCTGAACGACTGTTCCCTCCAACAAAAAACTAAGTTAAGGCCCAAATTCAAGATTGTTCATCTTGAGATGCCTGGACACAGCATTAAAAAGACTGGAGGGTCATAGGCAGTAGGAAGAGTGAAAAGCAGTTCCAGAGTTGACCTATTGCGTACATGAAGGTTAACTCCTGCATTTGATAGCTGGACAGAAAAGGGATGAGAGTTTGCTGCTAGACAGGTGCTACGCACCCGCCAGGGTGGTGGAGGGATGCAAGCAGACATTTCGGAGGGGCAGTGACCATTGACACAGCAGTACAAATGAGATAAACATGCAACAGGTGTAGTCAGATGGAATACAAATTGGCAACCTGCATCACTATGTGCCACTGATGCAATATGTCGGGATGTTTCAAAAAAAAATAAAAAAATAGGGGGGATAGGGGTTGCATTGTTTGAAAAAATAAATAAATAGATAGAGGGGTTGCACCAATTAAAAAAAAAAAATGGAGAGGGGTGGGAGAGGGGTTGCATTGTTTGATGGTCCTTAACTATGAGGTATGACTGTCTCCTTGGTTACTTCGTTTATTTTCCTATCGCTTACAAAGGCTTCAACATGCCTGCATAAGTTAGCCTTGGTCACCTAATGGCATCTCTCCATACTACTTGATCTCTGGCAGTCTCCCTGTCCAGTCCCGTATACCTGAGGTCTCACTCTGACTTCATCCCAGGTCTTTTTATTTGTCTGCCTCTCGCAACTTGACCCTAAACAATCACAGCTCTCACCCTCCATCCTCTCCACATGTCCATACCATCTCAACCTACCCCTCCTCATCACTACATCAATACATACAAGTCCCATTCTTCTTCTCAACTCTTCAACTGCAGTCCTAACACCCTTCCCAAGGCCTGTCATTCAAGGATGCACTACAAACAAATCTAATCATTGTCATTACTGTATGTTTAAGCCTATGAACATCCTCATCCTTCACTGCCCAGGTCTCACATGCCACATACAAAGATCCCTTAGCACTGAGGGAGAGCCCTCTCAATGTCAGGAGGCAACAGCTCCCTGAACTTCCTCCAGCCACTCCTTATCCTAGCCACACAGCTAACACCAGCTCCACCTCCAGCACACAGCATGTCCTCAAAATAAAAATAAAAAAATCCTCTACACACTCAACAGCAAGACTAATCCTTTCATGCCTGAAATCTCCATATGCTCCCCCACACACACTGCACACACCATGTCAGCATTTTTCACAGTCTACCTCTAACACCACATACACAGCCTCTCACCAACACTGAACAAGTTGTAATTCCTTCCCACACCCTAGTGGTAATCCACACATGGCCACACTCCCTCAGCTTTGACAGTACCACCACCAGCCCTAGATACCATCACCCTTGGTTACTAGTCGTATCAACCCTCCAATCACACTACACACTGCCATCAACTGAGAAAAAAGGGTACAGGGATCTGTCAGGTTTGATAACATGCTATAACAAATTTAACAGACAATGGAGAAAGTTGCCTTCATGAGGTGGCAGTCTCCTTGGTTAGGGCTACTAGTCATATCAATGTGCTAAAGCAATACACTTTACAGGTACAGGAGGCTTGCTTTCATGTGTCTCCTTGGTTAATAGTCCTGCAGGTGGTAGGTGACTGTGATCATCCACTCACTTGATATACAGTGCAACCTCTTAAATTCGAAGTTCTTGTGTCCTTTTGATACTTTTGAAAAATTTGAACTTTTAATAAAGCATTTCTGTGGCTGTCTTAATTCTCATGGTTTAGACATGCTTTTGACACAAGCATTGTAGTCTGGGCTAACTAGCTGGCTTCAGGCATCCTATTTTCCATTGTTAACACTACCATTTATCTCATCTCTTAACTCAAGGCTCAGTACAATAATCGCTACAAACCATGAAGCGATTCTTTCACATTTCCTTTCCTCATCTTGTGTATGTCCCCTTGTTCTAAAACACTTAGCAGTTCCATTCATATTTAACATCAATCAGTAAGTTGCAAGGGACAGTAATTATGCATTCATTTATTTACGTAAAAACTACAGTACTGAACATGCATATTTACATCTTTCAGCAACCACCATCCACTCCTTAATGTAGCACTGCCCACTATCTCCATTACTTTTGTTTCTGTCCTCCTCTCCCTATTTCTCACATCTTTCCTGTCAATTTTTATTACTCCTTCCTTTTCAGGTGGCTTTACATTGAGTAACATGCCTAATGGTTTCCTGTAAGCCAGAAAACCATTTACAATGCTGGGTGGTAACCATATAACCAACCCATACGTGATGCTACACTTCACATATTGTGCACTGATTACACAGTTTATTTGATGATATTTTATGATATGTACAATTACTGCCAGTCTGCATTACTATAATATTGCAGAAATATTGCAATCTCAGTGATGAAATACTTAAGTACATGTGTGTGTGTGTGTGAAAAAAAATGGATGATGGTGGCGGTGGTTTATATCTAATCAAAAATAGATTGCACAGTGGTTTAACACTGATGCAAATGATCTATTAGAATTACACTAAGACTGCTGCCTACCAACAATCAGGCTTCAGTCAAAAGTGAATAAAATCAGCTGACGTCTGACAAGTGGTATTGCATGGTGTTGTGTGATAAAGGAATATTTACCATAATTCCACTCCAAAACTTAAAAACCTTATCACACTGCTTTGTAATGTCATAAACTGTCAGGTTTAACACCACCGCTATCTTTGACAACACCTGCAATGAGTTATTTACTCTAGTTTCAGTTGGTACAGCACTGAGAACTGTCAAATTTGTCATACATGGTAGTTTCCATCACCAATCATTTCACAACACACACACTAAGTACTTGTGGCTGCATTCTTATACTGCATCAGTTTTGTTCCCAGCACTGCACTAATTGGTAAAGCCAGGACACCTGTTTGAAGCCACAATTATGGTCAAATTTGGATATGATAAAACTGACTCAAATAAGAAAGAGCTTACCCAAGAGGAGGAAAGGAAATTATTATTATTATGGGTGACCACACACTTTATGGTGAGGTCATCAGTACCAGATGGGTGTAGCATAAAGGAAAATGGTGGACAACAGGATAAGGGCCAATTCAGCCAGCAGACCAACATGTTCCTGTTCTCCTGGCCACAAAATACATCACTTCAGCACTACCATATAAACCAGCCAGGGAACACAATGACAATTACTTGGATTTAACGTACATGAAAACAGCACTTCTTCATGACTAGCATAAACGAGGACTTTCTGTACACACAACTACAGTTCTTTCACTTAAAC
Organism: Coenobita brevimanus; assembly: GCF_032717465.1. Classification (NCBI taxonomy): domain Eukaryota; kingdom Metazoa; phylum Arthropoda; class Malacostraca; order Decapoda; family Coenobitidae; genus Coenobita; species Coenobita brevimanus. The sequence goes on from NC_136980.1 coordinate 36,180,329, forward strand.
TTGGCCAAGACATATCCTTTGACAGCTGACTTAACTTAGTTCAGTAGCAAAGACACAATCACTGGCTCTACAACCTTTCCACCGCACTGCATGACTAAGATCACTAATTTTGATCTAATACAGTATAGCTAAACACGATTCAAAGATGGTAATTTTAGGTCGTTGAAACCTTTCCACAGCACTTCTTCGTGACTAGCAAGGTATTTTATGGCCAAGTTAAAGCAAAATGATTGAGATGCAGTTTTAACACATTACCAATAGCATATTCTTCTACCCAGCTGGCTTCTTTACCCAGCTGGCTTCATCTTGCCATCTTGATATCTTCATAGATCTTGTTGGACACCATCTGTTTCCTGCAAATACAACAACACATTAGCTATGTTTTAATCTACACCAACACCCACTGACCTAACCTAAAACACCCACTAACCTACTCAACACCTACACCCACTGACCTAATCACACACACACACACACACACACACCTAACCTTCAAACACCAGCCAACTGGATTACCTGAACACAAGATCACAAGTTTAAATTCTGTACCTAAACAACAAGAGCCTATCTGCACAGACTGCAGTCAATATTTAAGTTTCTCCTTCAAACTCAGAATGTGAAACTTGTATTAAAATGCCTCCTCATGGCCAAAACTGACAACTGTTTAATAATCAGCTGATGCAACAGCTGACCTATCAAATCAAATCAAAATTTCAAGCTAAGCAACTTTGTATTTCATAAGCCACTACAATGCTTCCTTAAAGTCAACCTGAAATGCACCCAATAGTCAGCTTAGGCAATGGCTGACATGATAAACCAACAAAAGTTCAGGCTGAGCAGCTTTGTATTTCATAGGAGAAAGTCACAGGCAGAAGGAGAAAGACACAGGCAGAAGGAGAAAGACACAGGCAGAAGGAGAAAGACACAGGCAGAAGGAGAAAGACACAGGCAGGAGGAGAAAGACACAGGCAGAAGGAGAAACACACAGGCAGAAGGAGAAAGACGCAGGCAGAAGGAGAAAGACACAGGCAGAAGGAGAAAGACGCAGGCAGAAGGAGAAAGACAGGCATTTTGTAAAAAAAAATGTCAAATTAATTCAAACTTACACAGTACTTCCAATTCCCTGACTCCCCCAACATCTCTTCCTTAGTGATATATTTTTGGTTTTATTCTTGCTACTAATTGGCAATTTTTACAACTCAAGGGCTGGTACTCTTGAAGCACCTCCCCTAACACCTCTTCCTTATTGATTTATTGTTTTATTCTTGCCACCACCAGGCATTTTAAAATTCAGGGAGGACTTACAGCTCTGATGGGGTTAATAAGGCTACATTTTCAGTTCAAATAATACAGGATTAATAGACTCTGGAAATATTGCTATCGTATCATTTATATAGACTCTGGAAATATTGATATCGAATTGTTTATACAGACTCTGGAAATACAGCTATCGTATCGTTTATATAGACTCTGGAAATACAGCTATCGTATCATTTATATAGACTCTGGAAATATTGCTATCGTATCATTAATATAGACTCTGGAAATACAGCTATCGTATCATTTATATAGACTCTGGAAATATTGCTATCGTATCGTTTATTTAGACTCTGGAAATACAGCTATCGTATCGTTTATACAGACTCTGGAAATACAGCTATCGTATCATTTATATAGACTCTGGAAATATTGCTATCGTATTGTTTAGACTTTGGAAATACAGCTATCGTATCGTTTATATAGACTCTGGAAATACAGCTATCGTATCGTTTATACAGACTCTGGAAATACAGCTATCGTATCATTTATATAGACTCTGGAAATATTGCTATCGTATCATTTATAATATAGACTCTGAAAATATTGCTATCGTATTGTTTATATAGACTAAAATATTGTTATCGTGTTGTTTATATACAGCAGACTCTGGAAATATTGCTATCGTATCGTTTATATTCACTCTAGAAATATTGCTCTTGTATCATTTATATAGACTGGAAATACAGCTATCGTATCGTTTATATAGACTCTGGAAATATTGCTATCGTATAGTTTATAGAGAGACTGGAAATACACCTATTGTATCGTTTATATAGACTGGAAATACAGCTATCGTATCATTTATATAGACTGGAAATACAGCTACCGTATCATTTATATACACGAAATACTTCTATTGTATCATTTATATAGACTGGAAATACAGCTATCGTATCGTTTATATAGACTCTGGAAATATTGCTCTCGTATCATTTATATAGACTCTGGAAATACAGCTATCGTATTGTTTATATAGACTGGAAATATTGCTCTTGTATCGTTTATATAGACTCTGGAAATATTGCTCTCGTATCATTTATATAGACTCTGGAAATACTGCTATCATATCGTTTATAAAGGCTCCAACATGCTTGAATGCGTCGGTTTTCATAACTTAATAGCAGCTCTCCACACTGCTCAATCTCTGGCAGCCTCCCTATTCAGTCCTAGCCTTGAGGTCACACCCTATGGCCTCTTCCCAGGTCTTTTTCAGTCTGCCTCTCACCCCTACCCTCAACCTTGCCACTTATTACCTTCCGCACCCAACTGTTACTCTCCATTAAAAATAAAATCAAGGCATTTGAGAGAAGAACAAGTACCAATGGAACTTAGAAATCTGCATATACGACAAGGCTTTACTATCACACCACTGATTTCCCTAGATAAATAGCTAAGGAAGAGGTGTTAGGGAGCTTCCTTTTGAATGCAGGGGTCTCCAACTGACTTAAGTTTAACCCCTAAAATAAATCATTACAGAAGAGATGTCAGGGAGCTTCCTGTTGTGTGTTAATTCACTCCTGCCACAGGCAATGGTTTTATCCAGCTCTGGGGATATTTTATTTACTGATGGGGTAACAATGGCTATCTGTCTTCTGTTGCAAGTCTCCAAAGACTTAAAACTATATGGAAAAGTTAAGAATGAAACCTAAGGCACAAGGGGTGGCAGTGATCATTTCCTGGGATATAGTTGTTAGCACTGCCAATTTAACTGCAGCACACTTACTGCAAATAATTCAACTAGCAAAATTGAGTTTTTAATGTTCTGCATGATTCTTGCAACTTTAGCTTCCTCAGCTATTTAAGCACAAGCTGCAGTGCATTTTGACTAACACCTACTGAGGCCAGTTCTGCAACCAACTGGCAATTAACAAAAGCAGCACCACAGCAAGATTTATAGAAAACTATACTTTATGTATGAAACACTCCACTGGCCCATCAATGGTTATTTCAACAGACTGGCACCTAAGTGAGTATGTATAACATTTTAAATGTACTCATCTTGTAGTATCCAGCCAAGTTGCTCCCCTTCATCACTGGTGGTGGTGGTGGTGGTGGTGGTGGTGGTGGTGGTGGTTGATGTCTACCACCAGACACCCACCACAGCAGGGGTGGCCTCCTCTGCCATCAAGCTGCCCTCGTCACACTGCCCTAAAGTACAAACATGCTTTACAACTCCACCCTTGAACTACAATGCCAGTGCTACCTCAACCATCAACACTAGTTAAATCTTAGGCTGAAGAACATACTGAAGGCTGTATCAAACCAGCCATTTCAAGGAGTCTATCAGTTAATATTCTTGCCATACACATATGTACCTATCTCTCAGGAGGAGGATGGTGGACTGCAGAAGGGGAATTTTAGCATGAAGTCTCCTAGATTCATATCCAGATAAGCATGAACCCACAACTGAGTTAAGGGCTCTAGTAAGTACGTTTCTCAGTGAAATATGTTAACACCCAAATATGCCTAGTAACCAATGCATTTATTCCTATACAGTATAATGCTACTTCCCTATTAAAGTTAGGTAAATGCAAACAGCAAACTAGCTAGGAACAATCATCATTTTCCTTCATCCTGATCTTTTCCACCTAATGCTGGAGTGAGGAAGGGTGCAGAAAGGAAGGACAGGGAAAGAAATAATAGAGGAAGCACTTACATTTATACCTCAATACAAATGTGGGCGATTGTGTGTGTGTATGCGCCAACGCAAGATCGTGCTAGAAGAGTGAGAGAAGAGTTCTGGACAAATGTGGAAGTGTGCATGGAAAAGTTTGGAAGGAATGAGAGAGTGTTTTTGATCGGTGATATGAATGGTAAAGTTGGTAATGTGAAGGTGGATGGAATAGTTGGTGAGTGGGGTGTGCCTGCTGAGATAGATGAGAATGGGAGTGCGTTAGTGGACATCTGTGCTGGGAGGGGGTTGGTAATAGCCAATACCCTCTTCAGGCATAAAATGATCCACAGGTATACATGGCGAGTGATGAGAAGGGTGGGTGGTGAACTGAATGAAAGGAAGGCAATGATTGATTATGTGTGTGTGGATGAAAGGATGCGAAGATGTATATTGGATGCAAGAGTTTATAGAGGTTGGTGGAGTGGCCTTTCTGACCACTACTTGGTGGTGGCCAGAATTAGGATGCAAGTAAGATGGAGGAATAGAAGAAGGGAAAGACGAGAGGAAGGAGTAGTTGCAAGGAGAGTGGAAAGGTTACAAGAGGATGAGAAAAAGGCAGAGTATAAGAGAGAAGTGGAGGAACGATTGGGCAAATATGAACTGGAGCAGATGGGAGACGTGGAAGGTGTGTGTAAGATATTTACAGAAGAAATATGTGCAGCATGTGATGTGGTGTGTGGAAGGAAGAGAAGACGGAGGGGGGTGCAAGGAACAGCGTGGTGGACTGAAGAGGTGAAACAGGCTGTGGCACAAAAGAAGAAAGCATACAATGAATGGATGAGAAATAGGGGCGTGGAAGAAGTTGAGAGGCAGAAGAGAGAGTTATATGTGGAAAGGAAGAGAGAGGTGAAAAGATTAGTAAGAGAGAGTAAGAAGAGAGTGGATCAGGAATTTGGAAGGAATTTGAGTGTAAAGTGGAGGGACTGTAAGAAAATGTTCTGGAGAGAAGTGAAAAGAGTAAGACAGGGTGGAAGTGAAGTTAGCAGGGGAGTGAAAGATAAACATGGTAGATTACTAGTGGAGAAGGAGAAAAAGTGAGCAGATGGAGAGAACACTTTAAGGAATTGCTGAACGTAGAGGATGGAAGTAATGCGAGTATAAGTGGCTGGGGAATGGCTGGGAGAGGGAGGGAGGTGAGAAGACAGGTAGAAATCAGTAGGATAGAGGTTGTGGAAGCAATGAAGAAAGTTAAATCGGGGAAAGCCCCAGGAATTGATGGAGTGTGTGGTGAGATGCTGAAGCATGGGGGAGAGATAGTAGTAGAATGGATGTGGAAGATGTGCAGATTGGCCTGGGAGGAAGGTAGAGTCCCGGAGGATTGGAAGTCAGGTATAATTATTCCCTTGTACAAAGGAAAAGGGGAAAAAGAAGTGTGTGGTAATCATAGGGGCATTTGTCTTCTTAGTATAATAGGAAAAGTGTATGGTAGGATACTTATAGACAGAGTTAGAGAAAGAACAGAGAAATTAGTTGGAGAAGAACAGGGAGGCTTTAGGAAGGGAAGAGGTTGTGTAGATCAGATATTCATTCTTAGATCTTTAGTGGAAAAGTTTCTAGAGAAGGGAAAGAAGTTGTATGCGGCTTTCATGGATTTGGAGAAAGCATATGACAGGGTGGATAGACAAGGATTGTGGAAAGTGTTAAGAATATATGGAGTAGATGGGAAGTTGTTGAATGCTGTGAAGAGTATGTATGATGGTGCTAAGGCTGCAGTGCGTGTGGATGGTGAACTAAGTGAATTTTTCTCTTTGAAAGTTGGTTTGAAACAGGGATGTGTCATGTCTCCATGGTTGTTCAATCTGTACATGGATGGGGTAATAAAAGAGGTACAAGGTAGGGTAGTGGATGTTGGAGTGGCCCTGGTGAGAGAGGATAGTGTTTGGAAACTCCCTGTACTGTTGTTTGCAGATGATACTGTGTTGTTGAGTGAAGATGAAGGGGAGCTGCAAGGCTTGGTGGATGAGTTTGAGAGAGTGTGTAAGAAACGGAACCTAAAGGTGAATGTAGGGAAGAGTAAAGTGATGGTCTTTGAGAGAGGTGAAGTCAGTGAATGTATAGCGAGGTTGGATGGTGAGGAATTGGAAAATGTGAGTACGTTTAAGTATTTGGGTAGTGTGATGAGTAAGGATGGAGGTTTGGAGGGTGAAGTGCTTGAAAGGGTACAGCAGGGAAGAAAGGTTGCTGGTTCCTTGAAAGCAGTGATAAGAAACAGGGAAGTGAGCATGGATGTAAAAAAGTTACTACATGACAGTATTGTGATACCAACTCTAACGTACGGAAGTGAAGCTTGGACGTTGTTGGAAGGACACAAGTCAAGAGTGAGAGCAGTGGAAATGAGTTATTTAAGAGGAGCTTGTGGAGCCACGTGGAGAGACAGGCTGACGAATGAGGATATAAAGGAGCGTTGTGGTGTTGATGTGGATGTGATAGGAAGCGTTGTGAGGAACACACTGAGGTGGTTTGGCCATGTGGAGAGGATGGAGGGTGAAAGACTGACGAAGAGAGTGTATGTGAGCGAGGTGGAGGGTGGAAGAGGGAGGGGGAGACCGAGGATGAGATGGAGGGATGGGGTGGAGAGGTATATGAGAGAGGGGGGTGTGAGTTGGGAGCAGGGTAGTGAAATGGCGGGGGACAGGGCGACTTGGAGGCGATTTGTTTGTGGCCACCCCAAACGGGATTGAGGCGTCTGGCAATAGATAGATAGATAGATAGATTTTTACCTGCCTAATGGAGCGGGAAAAGGGAACTTATTTCCTTCATTCATTCATTTATAAAAACTCCAAGATGCTTCCATACATCAGCCTTGATCACCTAATGGCAGTTCTCCATGCTGCTTGATCTCTAGCAGCTTCTCTGTCCAGCCCTTTATCCCTGAGGACACTGACTTCATACCAGGCCTTTCAGTCTGCCTCTCAACTTTACCCTCCATGCCCACACCTCTCACCCTCCGCACCCAAATGTCATCCCCCATCCTCTCCACATGCCCAAACCATCTCACTCTACCCCTCCTAATCACAACACCACTACACTCAAGTCCCATCCTTCCTCCCAAACTATCTCAGTCTACCCCCTTCTCATCACACCAATACACTCCAGCCCCATCCTGCCTCCCAAAACCATCTCAATCTACCCCTTAACTCTCCCCTCAACACTCACGCCTCTCCCCCGCTGCATCCAGTTGTCATCCTTCATTCTCTCCACATGCCCAATGCAATGGACAGTAAATTTCTATTACTGCACCTCTGTAGATATATACTTTACCAATGCCTTCACCCACACTGGATAAAACTTAGGTCATAACGTACCAACTGTTCCCTAATCTTTCTTGCATAGTCTACTGTATAGTCTGTTAACTGCTCTAACACCTGTATCTAAATGACTTGTTAATTATGCTAAAGAAGGGCTATGGCAGAGGTCGGCAACCTGCGGCTCAGAAGCCGAACGCAGCTCTTAGGACACTTTTGTGGCTCCAGGAGCTTCATAAATAACCATTTATTCTTTCAGACCAAAGGCATCATATTACACATGCAAGGCAACATTAGATTTTTCATTCAGCTTTGATAAGATCTATACTATAAGCAGATCAAACAATATCACCGTAATGTTTTGTTTAGATTTAGAATACTGCAGATTTTGGTTTATGAGAATTTTCTGTATTGCGGCTCCAAGAGTACTACATTTTTATGAAACAAAAGATCTATACTACAAGTAGATCAAATAGTATCACCGTAATGTTTTGTTTAGAATACTGCAGATTTCAGTGTCAGAATTTTTTGTATTGCGGCTCCAAGAGTACTACATTTTTATGAAAGTTTAAAACAAATGGCTCTTGTAGCTTTAAGGGTTGCTGACCTCTGGGCTATGGGAAAGGTGTACAGGCAAGGTAATGTCAATCTGGCATTAAGCTATATCACTCTACAAAAGGACAAAAAGCTATACCAATTTATGGGCTAAAATCGGTGCTTCCATCTCACTTAGATTTCTTAACCAAGGAAAAAATAATCTTGCCACTTAGCTATACTGTAGTCTGTCCTTCACCTGATGGAACTGGCCCATTCTCACAACTTTAGTAATTGATTACAATTTCATTAATTTAACAGTTATGGAGGAAGGAATGAGTCTCCTTGGTTACTATATGTTTTCACTGGACATTACCACTCCCACATCAATACAGTATGCTTGATGGAAATTCAGTTATATATCTATCTAATCTATCTATTGCCAGACATCTTAATCCTGTAAGGTGTGGCCACAAATATCCTCCACACTGTCCTGTCCTCTGCCATCCCTCCAACTCACACCCCCCCTCTCATCTCCATCCCTCCAACTCACAACCTCCCTCCACCATATCTACCCACACTCCTCCCTCTTACACATATTCTCTCCCATATCTACTTGTATCTACTCTCCATCCCTCCAACTAACACCCCCTCCCATCTCTCCACTCCATCCCTCCATCTCATCCTTGGCTATAATGTAAGAATGAGTGTCCTTGCTCAATTCAACCCTCCATAGTTACCTGCCTACACTAACAGACAAACAGGAGTGACAGAAAAGAGAAAGACAGATAAGACAGACAGACAAGACAGACAGACAAGAGGGACAAAGACAAGAGACAGGAAAAACAGACGGGAGAGACAGGAGACTGTACTATACCCATCACAACAGATTTTAACCTCTCCAAGCAGTCATGGCCCCTCTGCCACTCTGAGTTCTCCAGGCAGTCTCCCTTCACTCCTCTTGAACCGCCATCACGCTGCCATCTCTCTGGAACCCTGCTTTCTTGTACTTCACTTACACCCACACAAACCCAAGGCTGCCACAGGAACACCACTGCAATGATTGTAGGAATATAATACAAATTATTCACATTTACAGTAGACAGTTATACAGTATATAGCACTACTTCTACTTTCTACTTGGCCTATATTTTGCCTTACGCAGTCCATCTCACACAGTTCAGTGGCAGAACAAGGTAATGCTATACAGTACCCTTTCCACAGCACTTCTTCATGACTAGCAACATTCTACTCATCCACAGTTACAATTCAAAATTCATGAAGCTATGATATTATAACCAAAAAAGAAGGGCATAGTATCGTTTTCATTTTCGTTTTTAAAGGCCCCAACATGCTTGCATGTGTCGGCCTTGGTCACCTAATGGCGGCTCTCCACGCTGCAGGATCCATTGCAGCCTCCCTGTTCAGTCCCTTAACCCTAAGGTCACACTTAATGACTTCGTCCCATGTCTTTCTCGGTCTACCCCTCATAACCCCACCCCCAATATTAACACTTCTCACCTTCCCCACCCAATTATCATCCCCCATCCTCTCCACACCACTCACCTAACCCAGTCTAATTGTATTTAACCTCACAATCTCACGTAACCTCCCCATACTTAACATAACCTATTATGAAGTCTAACTGCATCTAACCCTGCCTAATCCTAACTAGTCTCACTTAACCATACCATACCCGACCTAACCCAACCAGTCAAGCCTAAAATGACCTAATCCAACCAAACCTAACCCAGCCTAACCCAACCAAATAAAACCCATCCCAAAACCTATCAAAACCGACGTATTCTAAAGCAATCTAACCTAATCCGTCTATATCTAGTCGAACTGAACCCAACCCAACCAAAAATTACCTAATCAGACCAAACCCTGCCCAAAGTGACCTAACCTAACTTTCGATCGGCCAAAATTCGCTAAAAATTTTGCTGCCTGAAAGTCTACGGATGTCACATGCCAAGTTTCGCCTGTTCTGTGTACACATAACTGTGTGTGTGTGTGTGTGTGTGTGTGTGTGTACAAAAGGATATTAACCAGCCTTATGCAAAAGCATATCGTTAAGAAAATCTTTGCTTGACTGGTGGCAAGTGCCTCTGTGTTACCATGGCAACCTCCGACACCACCACAGTTTCATAAACACATTTCCACACCAACAAGATCCATTACAGAGTATTGTGTGTGTGTGTGTGTGTGTGTGTGTGTGTGTGTGTGTGTGTGTCTGTGTGTGTGTCTGTGTGTGTGTGTGTGTCTAACGTGGATATGCATGTGTGTAAGTGCAGTACTGTGTGCTACGGTGTGTGCTTGTATCAGTGGCTGTGTGTATCAGTGCCTGTGTGAATCAGTGCCTGTGTGTATCAGTGCCAGTGTGTATCAGTGCCTATTAGTGCCTGAGTGTATCAGTGCCTGTGTGTATCAGTGCCTGTGTGTATCAGTGCCTGTGTGTATCAGTGCCTGTGTGTATCAGTGCCTGTGTGTATCAGTGCCTGCGTGTATCAGTGCCTATTATTGCCTGTGTGTATCAGTGCCTGTGTGTATCAGTGCCTGTGTGTATCAGTGCCTGTGTGTATCAGTGCCTGTGTGTATCAGTGCCTATTAGTGCCTGTGTGTATCAGTGCCTGTGTGTATCAGTGCCTGTGTGTATCAGTGTCTGTGTGTATCAGTGCCTGTGTGTATCAGTGCCTGTGTGAATCAGTGCCTATTAGTGCCTGTGTGTATCAGTGCCTGTGTGAATCAGTGCCTGTGTGTATCAGTGTCTGTGTGTATCAGTGCCTGCATCTATCAGTGCCTGTGTGTATCAGTGCCTGTGTGTATCAGTGCCTGTGTGTATCAGTGCCTGCGTCTATCAGTGCCTGTGTGTATCAGTGCCTGTGTGTATCAGTGCCTATTAGTGCCTGCGTGTATCAGTGCCTGCATGTATCAGTGGCTGTGTGTATCAGTGGCTGTGTGTATCAGTGGCTGTGTGTGTCAGTGGCTGTGTGTATCAGTGCCTGTGTGTATCAGTGCTTGTGTGTATCAATGCCTGCGTGTATCAGAGCCTGTGTGTATCAGTGCCTGTGTGTATCAGTGCCTGCGTGTATCAGTGCCTGCGTGTATCAGTGGCTGTGTGTATCAGTGCCCCCCCTTGTGGCGGGGGGGACACAATCTGGCCGCACTATGGGGTGGTACTACTACTCTGTGGCCAGGTTGTGTTAGGAAGAATACTGCCATCGTATTCCCTGCGTGACGTAAAAGGCGACTAAAAAGGGCAGGGTGAGGGGACTAGGGACCCCCTCCTCTGTTTTTTAGTTCCTAAAAAGAGACAGGCCAGAGAAAGGGATGGGGGATGGAGTTATCCCCGTACCCTGAAGACTGGGTCTATGAATGTGTGTGGATGTAGTACGATTGAGGCTAAAAGGGAGGAGATTGGGAGAATGTTTGTGAGAAGAAAGTTGGATGTGTTAGCTTTGAGTGAAACGAAGATGAAAGGGAAGGGTGAGTCTATGTTTGGAAGTGTGAATGGAAGATTGTCAGGTGTTGATAGAGGAAGGGCAAGAGAAGGTGTGACCTTGTTAGTGAGTCCGGAAGTACAGCAGTGTGTGATTGAATGGAAGGAGGTGTCATCGAGACTGATGTGGGTGAAAGCGAAATTTGAACGTGAGTTGTGGATGTTTGTGAGTGCATATGGGCCTGGTAGTGAAAGGGATGAAGAAGAGAGGAAGTCTTTCTGGAATGATGTTGATCAGTGTCTGCAGAGTTTTGGAGCGAATGTGAATGTGGTAATGATGGGTGATCTGAATGCTAGAGTGGGAAATGTAGCAGTTGAAGGCGTAGTTGGTATGCATGGTGTGCCTGGAAGAAATGAAAATGGGGAACGAATGATAGCGATGTGTGTTGAGCGAGAGATAGTGATTGGGAATACGCTGTTTGAGAAGAAAGATATTTATAAGTATACATGGGTGAGACAGGAGGGTGGAAGGGTTGTTGATAGAGCACTGATGGACTATGTGGTTGTGTCTAGGAATGTAATAGGAAGATTGTTGGATGTGAGAGTTCTGAGAGGAGAGGGTGGAGGTATGTCTGACCACTACCTGGTGGAGGGAAAGTTAAAAGTAGGTAAGAGATGGGTGAGAGCTAGGAGGGTTAGGTGTGGCAGGGAGGTTTTGAAAGTGAGTGAGCTGGATAAAAGAGAGAAAAAGATAGAGTATCAGGAGAAATTGAAAGATGAGTGGAACGCAGTGAAAGATCGGGAAAATGGCAGCGTGGAGGAGGAATGGCAGTTGTTTAAGAATGCTGTGGTGGGGAATGCAGAAGAGGTGTGTGGTGTGAGACGTGTGGGTGGTGGCGTAAGAAAAGGAAGTGAATGGTGGTGCGAGGAAGTAATTATGGATGTGGCTGAGAAGAGACGTGCATATGAAGTGTGGCTGCAGAGGAAGGATGAGATGTCATATGAAAGGTATAAGGAAAAGAGGAATAGAGCGAGAAGGGCTGTGCGTGATGCTAAAGTGGCAGCAGATGAGAGGTGGGGTAGGAGGCTGACAGAGAATTTTCAACAGAATAAGAAAATGTTTTGGAAGGTGAAAAGGGTGCGAAAGGGAGAGTCTGGGAAGGAAGAACGAGTAAAAGCAGAGGATGGAAGGATGTTAACTGAAATGGATGCAGTAAGGAAGAGATGGGCAAAGTATTTTGAAAGACTGTTAAATGTAGAGGAGGAAAGGGTGGCTGAGATTGTGGCAGATGGAAGGGTGCAAGGAATAAATGTGTTGGGAGAGTTGAATGATTCTTTGATCACGAAGGAGGAAGTGGAGAAGGCAGTAAAGGAGATGAAAATAGGGAAAGCTGCAGGTATGGATGGGTGTGCTGTGGAATGCCTGAAGGGTGGTTGAGTGACTATTGTTGACTGGTTAGTAAGATTGTTGAATGTGTGCTCTGAGAAAGGTATGGTGCCAATTGACTGGGCAAGTGCTTGTGTGGTCCCGTTGTATAAAGGCAAGGGTGATAAGTATGAATGTACTAGCTTTAGGGGTATAAGTCTGTTGAGTGTTGTAGGTAAGGTGTATGGCAGAGTGTTAATTATGAGAGTTAGAGAGGGTACAGAGGGAGTGATTGGTGATGAGCAGTGTGGCTTTAGGAGAGGGAGGGGATGCGTTGATCAGGTGTTTGCTGTGAGACAAGTGTGTGAAAAGTATTTAGCGAAAGGCAAGGATGTGTTTTGGGCATTTATGGATTTAGAGAAAGCATATGATAGAATTGATAGGGAGGCTTTGTGGACTGTTTTAAGATTGTATGGACTTGATGGTAGGTTACTAAAAGGGGTGAAAAGTTTTTATGTAAATAGTAGAGCGTGTGTAAGAGTGGGAAATGCTGTGAGTGATTGGTTTCCCGTGAGAGTGGGGCTGTGACAGGGATGTGTGATGTCGCCTTGGTTGTTTAATATTTACATGGATGGTGTTGTAAGGGAGGTTAATGCAAGAGTTTTAGGTGGAGGTCTGAGTCTGGTGAATGTTGATGGTGGAGAGTGGAATCTGAAGCAGCTGCTGTTTGCAGATGATACTGCACTGGTGACTGATTCAGAGGAGAGATTGAGACAGTTAGTAGAGGAGTTTGGAAGGGTATGTGAAAGGAGGAAATTGAAAGTAAATGAGAATAAGAGTAAAGTGATGAAGTGTACGAGGTTGATAGATGGTAGGGGGATGAATATAGTTTTGAATGGTGAGTTGCTTGAGGAGGTAGATTGTTTTAAATATCTAGGGTCACATGTTGCTGTGGATGGAAGAATAGATGCAGAACTGAAGTTTAGAATAAATGAAGTAGGAAAGGTGCTGGGAGGAATGAAAAAAGTGTTTAAATGTCGTTCGCTTAGAATGGATGTAAAGAGAAGGTTGTATGAGGGTGTTGTGGTACCGACTGTGTTATATGGGGCTGAAACATGGAATATGGGTGTAGCAGAGAGGAAAAGTTTGAATGTAATGGAGATGAGGTGTCTGAGGAGTATGTGTGGAGTGACGCGCATGGATCGAGTGCGAAATGATGAAGTGCGAAGGAGACCTGGAGTTGTTCGGGAGATGGCTGGTAGAGTTGAGCAGAGGGTGTTGCGATGGTTTGGGCATATGGAGAGAATGGATCATGAGCGATTGGTGAAACAGATAACTAGATCTGATGTGAGAGGTGTAAGGCTGAGAGGGAGACCACGAATAGGATGGATGGACAGTGTGAACAGAGCGCTGGATGCGAGAGGGATGTCTGTTGAGCAAGGAAGAGTGGCTGTGCGTGACAGAAATAAATGGAGAGAAATTGTGAATGAATAAGTGATGACGCAGCTCTGAGGGGATATTCTCCCGCATTTGGTCTGATCAGCTAGTCAGGTCAGGTGCGGGTAAGGGGATGGGTCTGTTATGATGTGGCAGGGGAAAACCAGTTCTGAAGTCGGGCCATGCTGCGGATGTCACTGATTGCATTGCGCAGTTGACCCTTGTGCGGTGTGGTGCGGTGAGGATCTGTCCGTTCTTCCTTTGGGGCTAAGATGCGAATGAATGTGTTTGAATGGATGAGTAAATGGGGAGTGTGTCGTCCTGTCTCGGCTACCTCCCTTTCCTTGGGGGAAGCAGCCTCGGTATATAGATAGATAGATAGAATAAAGGGTATATACAAGATAGCACTACAACAAAACGGAGGTCTATCTATCTATCTATCTATTGCCAGATGCCTCAATCCCGTTTGGGGTGGCCACAAACAAATCGCCTCCAAGTCTCCCTGTCCCCCGCCATTTCACTCCCCTGCTCCCAGCTCACACCCCTCTCTCATATACCTCTCCACCCCAACCCTCCGTCTCATCCCTCGGCCTCCCGCTCCCTCTTTCCCCCTCCACCTCACTCACATACACCCTCTTCGTCAGTCTTTCACCCTCCATCCTCTCCACATGGCCAAACCACCTCAGTGTGTTCCTCATAACGCTTCCTATCACATCCACATCAACACCACAATGCTCCTTTATATCCTCATTCGTCAGCCTGTCTCTCCATGTGACTCCACAGGCTCCTCTTAAATAACTCATTTCCACTGCTCTCACTCTTGACTTGTGTCCTTCCAACAATGTCCAAGCTTCACTTCCGTACGTTAGAGTTGGTATCACAATACTGTCACGCAGTAACTTTTATATTAATACCAGTAATAATGGTCATAATAAGAATAACTACAACAACAACAATAATAATAATAACAATGAAAGTCAACTAATTTGAAGAATTAGTACTTTGATAGCAAGTAAGATTTATAAGAAGATTTGAAAGATACAGCCTCGCTTAGTTCCTGAATGGCCATTGGGATACCATTCCAAACTTTAGGTCCCTGATAAGTGATATGTGACTGGGACTGGGTTGAAGCCATGACTGGTATTTTTAGATTACAGTTATTTCGGAGATTATACCGATCATTCATATCCAAATCGAAGTAACTGTTAAATGACAGGTTGTGCAGAGACTTGTAAACAAACAAAGCAGTGCTGTAGGACTTTATATCAAGCAATTTTAGGATACTCAATTTCTTGAAAGATGGATTAGTGTGGTCATATTTGCGTAAAGTTTTCCATTATACGGACCGATTTCTTTTGGGCTATAAATAAGCGGTTTAATTGAGTTACTTGAGAGGAGCATGTGGAGTGACGTGGAGGGACAGGTTGACGAATGAAGAAGTGAAGGAACGTTGTGGGGTAGATGTGGATGTGGTTGGAAAGATTAGGAGAAATACACTGAGGTGGTTTGGACATATGGAGAGAATGGAGAATCAAAGACTGACTAAGAGGGTGTATGTAGGTGAGGTGGAGGGAGGGAGAGGGAGGGGTAGACCAAGGATGAGGTGGAGGGATGGAGTTGAGAGGTATATGAGGGAGGGGGGGGTGAGTTGGGGGGAGGGTAATCAAATGGTGGGTGACAGAGTGACTTGGAGGCGTTTTGTCTGCGGCCACCCTTTGCGGGATTAGGGCGTCGGGCTATAGATAGATAGATAGATAGAATTGTGTCTTATGAGCACCACTCCATACATTGCTACAATAAAACTATAAAGGAAAAATCAGCAGGTAATAAATGAGCTTAAAAGACTGTGTTGTTAGTTAATCACAAATTTGGTACATGATCCCACACTGTTTGCTAATCTTTGTATGGAGATACTGGATATGTAAATGCATGACAAACGTTCATCAATTATAACACCAAGGAATTTTATACTGTCCACTCTTTCAATTGACTGGGCACCTATGTAGATGTTGGGTTGATTTGCAATGCTTTGTGTCCTTCTAAATATAATGTAATGAGATTTGCCTACATTTAGTGTGAGTTTGTTGCTTGTTTTCTATTTTTTAATATCTGTTAGGCTGCTATTTACAACATTTGTTAGTTCATTGAGATTTTGGTGGCTGGCATAAAAGGTACTATCATCTGCAAATAGTACTGGCTTCATATGTGAGGTAGCGAACACGATGTCATTTATGTACAAAATAAACAAGAGTGGTCCTAAGACCGACCCCTGGGGAACTCCAGATTCTACTGGCATACAGATAGACTGGCACTGTTTGTATTGCACAAACTGTTTGCGATTGGCTAAGTAGGAAGCAAACCATTGATTTGAAGTGCCTCGTATACCATAGTGGTCAAGCTTCTTTAGTAATACAGAGTGATTTACAGTATCAAATGCCTTAGCCAGATCTAGAAATACACCCATAGTAAATTTATTTTCATCAAATGAAGTCAGCACGTCCTTGGTGAATGACAGCAAAGCACTCTCGGTAGACAATTTTTCCCTAAATCCAAATTGTGAATCAGTGATAATATTGTTGTTGGTGCAAAACTGAATTAACCTACCATAAACCAATTTCTCTATTATCTTACTGATTGCTGGCAGGACTGAGATAGGGCTGCATTATTGCTTAACAGCTTTAGATCACAATATTTAAAAAACTGGAATGGCTTTGGCCAATTTCAACATGTCAGGAAACTTTCCAGTTTCAAAAGATAAATTAAAGAGGAAGACAAGTACAGGAACTAGATTGGCCATTATTTCCTTAACGATGGACATGGGGATATCGTCATATCGGGGACCAACATTCCGTAGATTTTTTTATAGTCTAACTTCATGTTCAGTAGTAGGTGACAAAACGAATACACTGTCTTGCCTATTGTGTAAATATGAATAGAAATTAACCTCAGACTCTCCAACAGACTCAGCAAGTTTCTTAACAACACTGACAAAGTAATTATTAAAATGGTCAGCTACTTCCTTAGGTTCATATACCTCATTATTGTTTACTAAATAAAAGCAATTATTTCTTTGTCGTGAAGAAGGCTTATTAAGGATGGAGTTTATTATAAACCAGCTTTTTTTACTGTTACCTATATTTTCACTTATTTTATTCTTATAGTAATCTGACTTTGCCTCTCTGATTTTAGCTGTGATTTCATTGCGCAGTCTGCGATACTCTGCACCGTACGTAATGGGTTTCTTGGCACACTTTCTTTGAAGCTTGTTTCTTTCTCGGATCCCTTGCCTTATGATGGATAGTAGATTTCATTCCTCCAAGTCAAAAAGTCTTCCCTAGCCTGAATAAAACAACCTTAAGACAGCAGGAAGAGAATAAAAAAGAAATCACCACACAGGAGAGGTTAAGTAAATTTTCATATACAGGATATTCTGTGGCACATTTCAGAACTCAGGAGGTCTGAGTAAAAAATGCTGTATCAAGATGGGTCCCATTCTCAGCCATTACAGAGCCACAGTTACCAATGGCCTTATGGGCTAATTATGAGGAAGACCACTTTCAACCATCAGGTCATCAGTAACTGTAGCTCTGTAATGGCTCAGAACTGGGCCAGGTGACATAGCATTTTAAGTTTTGAAAACTCTTGCAGGACACCCTGTATATCTCAACAAAATGCCTGATATACCAGATACTATATTAAACACTAAGAGATGCTTTACAGATAAACGGACTACAATTTGTTCATCTTAACTTGGAAGAGACTCATAATTTTTCAGCTTATATCCTGTAGTTCAATGACAACAATTTTAAAGCTCTACATCCCTTCCACAGCAAATTTTCAGGACTACCACCATATTCCTTTGTTAAACTACTGCTATCACTCAACACTCGAGGCAGAGAGATAGCAATTTTAGGCCAAGTTATACTGAACAGAATATAGCATGATATTCCACTGTTAATCTTGTTACACCACATCAGTCAGTATGGGGAGATGACAATTTTATGTCAAGGTAAAGCAGAATGGTATAGATGCCAGACAGGCACCATATTCACTATACAGTGAATGTTGTGTGTGTGACCCACTTTCATTACATGAAAAAACAAGCTGGCTATAGTGTACTCACCATACAGTGTGCCAAGTGTGTGGTCCTGCGGAGACTCTCTGCTGCCCCAGGTCCAACTTGTTGTGTTCCCAGATCAAGATGCATGGAACCCACACACTTGCTGAGCCTCAAAGTCACCAAATGGTGACCCTCCCACCACACCTGAAAAAAAAACCATAATACTGTAAAATCATCATCATCATCATCATCATTACTGTTGTTATTATTATTATTATTAATATCATCATGGCAAGAGTAACAACAAAGAAGAAAGGTACAGCATCGAGGGATGATGAGGTTAAGAGAGCAGTGGAGGAAAAGAGGAATAGTGGCTAAAGTGGTTACAGGTCAAGGGTTAAGTTGAAATAAGAACTGAATATACTGAGAGCAAGAAGCACGTAAAGAGACTAGTAAAGAGGAAAAAGAAGGAGGTAAATGATGATCTATGAAGAAAATTGAATGCCAACTACTCTGAAAATAGGAAGTTTTTCTGGCAAAAGGTGTGGAAATGTAGAAGTGACAGTGGAAAGAAACATGAAAGTGTGAAGGATGTAAGTGGTAGATTATTAACCCATGGGGATGAAATACAGACCAGATGGAAAGAATATTTTGAGAGCCTGATGAATGGGAATAGAGAGAACAGAGCAGCTGTAAACATGACTGGTTTTGGGGGTGTGCAGAGAAGGAATGCAGTGCCAGGAAACGTGACACTCACACAGGTGAAGAGTGCTGTGAAGCGAAAGAAAAATGGGAAAGCAGCTGGGGTTGATAATGTGTATACTGAGATGATTAAGTGTAGTGGAGAGAATGGAATGAAGTGCTTGTTGGAGATATGTGGGAGGGCATCAATGAGTGAAACTGCCAGCAGAGGGGAAAAAGGCTGTGCTTGTACCCTCTGTACAAAAATAAAGATGAGCCAAGTGAGTGCAAGAATTATCATGGCAAAATATATTGAGTGTGGTAGGGAAGGTATATGGAAGAATTATTACTGTACCTCTCTACTCTATCCCTACACATCATCCTTAGTCTTCCCTGCCCTCTCATCCCCTCCACCTCACTCACTTACACTTTCCTAGTTAGTCTCTCACTCCATCACATGGCCAGACCACCTCAGTGTATATCTCCTAACATTATCACATCCACATCACATCACTCCTTCATTTCTGTTGCATGTCGGTATTAGCCACTCTTTTAACAGCTTAGCCTTTACATTATTTCTTTCTGTAACACTCCAGATTTGGTGCTAGGAAATGCTGTTGATTTTTTTTTTACCTACAAATAACTGGAGTCAAAAAAAGAATATATTGCCTGATTTTAGTGTTAGATTTATCCTAATTTAGACCTGCATTTGAGTATTCAGTGACAAGCATGTTCCTCATATTTTAATTTATCCCTCCAGTGAAGTATTTTATTTATTCTTGTTACATCTAATTGATTTTATGCAGCATCAGGGAGACATCATTTAGGGAAGGAGTAATTGAATGTTATGTACAGTATGACCTCTCCAGTTCTAACTCCATCTTGTGCAGTGCTTGTGATAAGTGGGTGCATAAGAGATGAAGTGGTATTAGAGGTAGACTGCAAGGTAATGTTGATTTCATGTGTGTGGTGTGTTGGGGAGAGCATTTAAGATTGTCAGGTTGAAAGTATTGATCATGCTAGTGAGTCTCTTGAGTATATGGAAGAGTTTTGTCATTTGGGGCACCTGTTATGTGCTGGAGGTGGGGCTGGAGACAGCTCTGTGGCCAGAGTGAGGAGTGGTTGGAAGAAGTTCAGGGAGCTATTACCTCTCCTGACATGGAGAGGGTTCTCCTTTCATTGCAAAAGGACATTTGTATGCAGCATGCATTAGGAGTGTAATGCTATATGGTAATGAGACCTGGGCAGTAAAGGAAGATGAGATCTGTAGGCTCATATGTACAGAAATGACAGTGATTAAAAGGATGTATAGTGTGTCCTTGAACATGAGGCCTGAGGGGCTGGTTCGTGATTGAAGAGTTGAGAGAAAGGCTGGGAGTGGAGTGTATTGGTGTTGTGGTGATGAGGGGTAGATTGAGATGGTTTGGGCATGTGGAGAGGATGGAGGATGACAGTTGGGTGTGGAAAGTGAGAAATGTGAATGTCGGGAATTGGGTTGTGAGAGGCAGACTGTCACACTTATAATAGCACTTCAGTTAACTGAGGAGGGAAGTACCACTCTTAAGGTGCAAAATTGTACAAATGCCTGAATTCACAGCAGATTATCATATAATACTGCTTAGAGCTTATGAGAAAGCAGCATACAGAGGTGGTATATGGATGTAAATACATAATTACACCCACTGCAAACCGATTTAGGACCTACACACAGAATTGCTGTGGGAGAGTTGTCTGTCCTTGCTTTGTGTTTCCACCTCTACCAAGTGAGTTTTGGGGGCAAGAAGTAACTGGCAACTCATCTGGTGTTGGCGGGAGGTGGTGAAACACTCAGGATGTCCGTGCTTGCCCAGAAGCGAGATTGGGTGTACATGTTCCCGTCGCTCCGAGCTTGCACCTCACTCTTTTTTTGTATGCATTACTGTTTGCCTTGTTTTTTTCCCTAGAGTCGAGTTTTCATGCCTGGAAAGTACTGCTCAAGGGATGAGAGAGTCCGTATCATTGCATGGTGACAGGATAATGTCCCTATCAACACGATTTGTGAAGGTACTGGACGTGCAAAGTCGACCGTCATGAAGGTTCTTGCTGCAGCTTGCAGCCTGCCACCTGAAGCCGTACCATAGCACAAGCATGGTGGTGGAAAGAAGAGGACAACTTTCAGAGGTACAGATACGCTTCTAAAGAGGGAAGTAATCAAGAATCCTCGTCTGACAGCAGTAGAATTGAAGAGAATGCATCCCCAGCTGTTACAAGACGTCTCAATTTGAACTATCCAACACTGCTTGCAGAAGGAGCTGAGTTTGCCAAGCCACACAGCAGCCAAGAAACTGCTTCTCACTGACCGCACGAAGAAGCAGCGCATTCAGTTTGCCAAGAAGTATGCACACTGGACATCAGATGAGTGGAGAAAAGTTATGTTTTCCGATGAAAGCACATTTCAAGTGTTCCAGGTCCATTCTGCCAAGGTTCGTCACCCTGCCTCCAGTGATTTGGGAAGGGGAGGCCTCTACTTTCTTCCTAAGAGCTTGATGATGAATGGTGGCCAGTACATTCAAGGTCTGAAACATCATTTGTTAAACCTTTTTGCTACTCTTGGATGCGACTTTTTCATGCACGATTCAGTTCCATGTCCCAAGTCAAGAAAGGTGACAAAATGGCTTCAGGACTATCGGATTGAGGTCCTCGACTTGCCTGGCAACAGTCTGGATCTAAATCCGATAGAAAACTGCTGGGCAAAGATGAAGAAAATCATGGCAGAGAAGAAGACACCCAATCTGGTCAACCTCAAGACTAAACTGACAAATGTTTGGTGCAAAGAAATTTCCTTAGATTACATTAGAGATCTAAGTGATTCCATACCAAAATGCATCCAACTGGTCCTGAAAAACAAGAGAAACATGATTTCATATTCATGAATGGCATTTCATGAACAAACATTGTGATATACTATGATTTCTGTGTTTTTTAATACCTCGTGGGGGAGGTCCGAAGTCAGTTTGCGGTAGCTGTACATACTGTACATAACTCTGAACTTTGGTAGAGATTGCTAGCACACTTAACATCACCCTTCAGGTACAAAACTGAAAAAAATTTGCACATACACCTTAAACAGTACTGGACTAAGTATGTCTATCTATCTATCTATCTATAGCCCGACGCCCTAATCCCGCAAAGGGTGGCCGCAGACAAAACGCCTCCAAGTCACTCTGTCACCCACCATTCGACTACCCTCCCCCCAACTCACCCCCCCCTCCCTCATATACCTCTCTCAACTCCATCCCTCCACCTCATCCTCGGTATACCCCTCCTCTCTCCCTCCCTCCACCTCACCTACATACACCCTCTTAGTCAGTCTTTCATTCTCCATTCTCTCCACATGTCCAAACTAAGTATGACAGATGACTATTTAAGATATTTCAAGCACTAGAATGAAAAAATATATATACAATACACATGATTATAGTCACCAATACTGTATTCATATACTTTGGGAGTTTTGCTTTTTTTTTTTTTTTTTTTTTTTTTATAATGCGAGGAAGAAGGAACCAAAGGCCATGAGCCCGCAGTAACAGTTCCCTCCAAGAGAAAAACAAAATACAATAGAGGGCCAAATTCAAGATCCGATCAGCGCTGTTGACATGCTTGACAAGAAAGGGTGGGAGAGGAAAATGGTGAACATATAAGAAAAGCAGAAAAGACATGTAGACTAAATTACATTTGTACATAGAAAATTATATGCGCAGTGGCAGTATCGTAACCAATGAGGTCTTGCCTAAGTGACGTATTTGTTGCTGCTGTAAAGCTCGAAATTGGGAAAAGTTTTCAATACCATCTCAGCACTTCTGTGGCACCTCGGTTTGGGTTACCTTTCCTAGAAGGGTAGTCAAGTCGTACCCCACCTGCTCGTGGTGACCTCGCAGACACCCTGTTTTTTTTTCCATTTCTGTTTTTTGTGCTTTTTTTCCTTCGGTTTTCTTTTTTCCTCCTAAATTAGGGTGACACAAACGGGGGCGGCGCTACCCGGGTTTTTCCCGGGTAGTATTGTATATACGTTTTGCTGTTGTTGTCATTTTGTTTTTTTTGTTCTCCCTTACCATGAGTAAACAACACCAGTGCCCTCGCTGCAGTAGGTCTGTAGCAAAAAGTGCACATGCACTCAAGTGCGCCTACTGCAGCGAGTGGATTCATATAGCTTGTGAAAATTTGGATGCAGGCGACTATCCATTCATGAAGAGGAGCCACCAGCTGGGCTTTCGCTGGCTGTGTAGCCAGTGTGTTGCACCAGCAGACGAGGTCTTGGCTGGTGGAGGAAGTAGTACCAAGAAGGAGTATGAAGATAAAGTTATTGGGCCAATCTTTCAAGCAATCAGAGACGTATCAAATAGACTGGAGGCACTAGAGACCAAGGTCTCATCACCTATGGCGGTCACACAAGATCAGGCCAAGTCATTTGCGGATGCTGTTCGTGGGTCTCTCGTGGGGGGAGGGAAGGATCTGCCTGGGGGCGTGATTGAGATCAGTGCTCATGGCCAGAAAAAAGCCATTCATAGTCAGCATGCACTGATTGTGAAACCTGAGAGTGGCGCTAGTGCCCTGACAAATCAGATGGGACCAGAAGACATCAGAGGCGTACTTAACTCGGTACCGGTTGACAGCTGCCTTAAGACCAAGGCTGGTGGGCTGGTAATGAAGTTTCCGTCAGCTGAGGCCAAGGGGGAAGCAACTGGGGTGCTGACTGATCATTTTGGCTCTGAGGGCACTTTTTGCATATCAGAGCCAAAGAAAATTCTGCCTAAAATGACCGTGACAGGCCTTTCCTCTTCCTTGGATGACTCTGACATCATCCCAAATATTCTGAGAAAAAACAATAAAATTAAGATGCTCGTTGATCGAGGTTGTACCCTCAACCTTCTCTTCACAAGGACAAGGAATGACACCAAAACTGCTGTCTTGAAGATGTCGCCAGAGGTGAGATCCTCCATTGTAGAACAGGGCAATTACATCTATGTGGATCTTACAAGATGCCGCGCTTTCGATAGATTCTGGGTTACACAGTGTCATCACTGCCAAGGCTTTGGTCATACATTTGAGAGATGTTCTAGGAAAAGTGATGAACCTAAATGTGTCTTTTGTGCTGGAGCCCATAAATCTAAGGACTGTAGTAACAGAAATTCTCCCAAATGCATCAAATGGTCTTCTTTAAGACATCAAGATGCTAATTCAAATTTACAGTCGGTTGCTCATTTTGCATCAAGTAGAGACTGTCCAATCATGATTTCTCATAGGAATAGATTGATTGAAAACACCAATTTTGACCATTCAAAAAACTGACTACGTCCCTCTTGAACCAGTTAAGGATGGGTCTTTTAAATATTCGTTCCATCCGTAATAAGATAGACTATATTAATGAAACCCTAAACCAGAACGAGCTTGACATTTTGTGCTTGACTGAAACCTGGTTGTATGAGTCTGATATCGATATTATTCGTAATGCTTTGCCTAAGACACATTCTATTATCAGTATTCCCAGGCCTGCTGCTGACTATCCAGGAGGAGGTGTAGCTCTCATCTACTCTGCAGCACTTGCAAACGTTTCTCTCATTGACTCAGATCTGACCCCATCATCATTTGAATTTATGGAAGTATTAATAAATTTCCATCAGAATACCATTAGAATTGCAATTGTCTATCGACCAGGTCATCCGGGCAGAGATCGAGGTTTTATGGAGGAGTTTGGGCAGTTTCTTGAAGGGTTTTCTCTTAAACCTGGAGGACTTCTTGTTTGTGGTGATTTCAATTATTGGGTTGACAGTCCAGAGTCAAAACCATTTTCTTCAGAATTCCTTGAGTTGATCACCCAGAACAATTTTTTCAATCATGTGAGCAATCCAACTCATGTCTCAGGACATGTCCTTGACTTGATCTTGTCCCCTGTTGGTTGCAGGCGCGTATCAGATGTGGAGGTTGACTCATTTGACCCCCTCATCTCTGATCATGCTCTGATCACTCTTAGTTTTGATGTCCCAAAATCCTCTTCGTATAAAAAGGTCATCAGGTTCAGAAATTACAACAATGTTGACCGCCAGTTGATGTGTTTTGAAATTGATCAACGTTTAAACTCCTTCGATTCTTCAAGTCTTTCTTCTGGTGAATTGGTTGATATTTACAACAACGAGCTCAGGTCAATTTTTGACCATTATTGTCCTGAGGTAGTAAAAACAATCACTGTACGTGATAATTCTCCGTGGTATGGTCCATCCATTAATTCCTTGAGGAGACAACGTAGAAGGGCAGAACGTGAACGTGGTGCTTGCAGCGGACCGAAGTAACTCGTTTGTGTTATGTTTTTGCAAGAAGAGCAGTCATTCACACTGAAAAAGCCCAAAAGGCTAGGTATTATCAAAATAAAGTTGATTCATGTGGTGGTGATAAAAAAAAACTGTCTGCAGTTGTGAACAATTTGGTTGGTCGGAGGAATGTAATTGTTAAACCAACTTCTTTATCTGATGCCCAATTGGCTTCTGATTTTGCTTCATTTTTTACAAGTAAGATATCTCGCATAAGAAGTGATTTAGACAGCAGTTCTCCTAGTGAAGTGTACTCAGTTGACTTCCAGCCATGGTGCACCGGGGATCATTTGCTTTCAACATTTCATCCACTGGATGTAAACAAAGTCAAATGTTACATCAGAGAACTTAATAAAACATTTTGCTCACTCGATCCATGTAACATGTCACAACTGCCTGATGTGTATGAGCACGCTGCAGACTTTATCTGCAACATAATAAACAGATGCTTCTTAGAAAGTAATTTTGTGCGGTCTGAGAAAAGTGCTTTGCTTAGGCCCCTAATTAAGAAACTTGGCCTTGATGTCGAGAGCATGACAAATTATCGTCCTGTCTCTAACCTGTCTTTTTTATCCAAGATTATTGAGCGGGCCATACTTGACCAACTCTTACCACTACTGGAACACAACAGAGTTGTTCCTGTTGTTCAATCAGCATACAGAAAATACCATTCGACTGAAACTGCACTAATAAGGATTCAGAGCGACTTGGTGGCAAACACTTGTAGTGGGATGTCCTCTCTCCTAGTTCTTTTGGATCTGTCTGCAGCTTTTGATACAGTAGATCATAAACTATTGTTGGATGATCTGTATTTTTATGGCGTTCGTGATAGTGCCCTTTTGCTCCTTAAGTCGTATCTGTCGGACAGATCTCAGAGAGTGGTTGTTGATTACGCTAGCTCTGATTCTGCTCCTCTTCTATTTGGAGTCCCTCAAGGATCAGTTTTGGGTCCAATTCTATTTACTATCTACACAAGTAGTTTATCGTCTTTACTTGATGCTCATGATGTGTCCTATCATTTTTATGCTGATGACACCCAGCTCTATGTTAAGATGTCAGATATCAACGATACTAAGATAAAGTTTGAATCTCTAATGTCTGATATTAAGATTTGGATGGCTAAGAGGAAACTTAAGCTGAATGATGGTAAAACTGAGATCATCATCATCAGAGGAAACAGAAGGGGTGATGACACTGACAATGCCCTGGCTTTGAACATTGGCGTGTCACAGCTGCATCCAGTCAGTTCTGTTCGAAATTTGGGTGTTTATTTTAATTCTAAGTTAAATTACAAAGAACACATTAATCAGGTTGTAAGAGGGTGTAACTTGCATATCAGAAATCTGTATTCTGTCAGAAGATTCCTGAATAGACAGTGCCTCCTAACATTGGTCCATGCAGTGGTCTTGTCTCGTGTTGATTATTGTAATTCACTGTGGGTTGGCCTTCCAAATAATATACTAACAAAAGTTCAGTCTGTGTTGAACAGGGTGGCACGGCTTATCTTTGGTCTCCCCCTGAGAACCTCAACTACCCCATTTCTGATTGAGTTGCATTGGTTACCAGTAAAGGCTAGAATTGAATTTAAACTGTGTCTTATTACATTCAAGGTTCTTAAGTTTGGTGAACCGAAGTATCTTGCTGAATTGTTAAAACTCCCATCGACACGCCCGGGTGTGATGTTACGCAGTGAAGATGATTCCTTGCGTCTTGATGAGCCAGGAGCCATTCACCAGTCATCTTTCTCTGATCGTTCTTTTGCATATAGAGCCCCTAGATTATATAACAGATTGCCATTGTCCATAAGACAACTCTCTACTGTTGAATCCTTTAAGAGACAGCTGAAAGCCTTTCTTTTTTCAAAATGCTATGACCTGGAAAGAGGTACTATGACAGATGATTATAGGGTTTAATTTTTGCCACTTTCATGTATATATGATGTAGCTTGTATTATATACAAGAAATGTCACAATTCTTGTAATTGTAAAAATAACGAGCGCTAGTGAATTCCCAAAAGGAAGAACTGGCGCTTTTGAGAAACAAAAGGCCAGATTATTATTATTATTATTATTACTTAAGGCACAACACTGTATACCGTAAATGCCTGTAATCACAGCGGGTTATCACATAATACCAAGTTTAGCATACCCAGTTCAAAATTAATATCTTTAACCCACTTATTCAAAGTGGAAATTGCAGGAAGAAGCAGTTTCCAATGGTATCACATCCACCTGTAGCACTTAGCACTCACACTTCTTATAGTCAGTGCAAAGACAATATCATCACCAGTCCAGTGTCTTGCAGATCTTTTAAGTTATCAGACATTTGATTTGAGTATCAGCGAAGTATGGTTTCAGATACTCCTCAACAGCCTTTCTTTGTGTGTGCGTGTGTGTGTGTGTGTGTGTGTGTGTGTGTGTGTGTAGTTTTCATGGACAGTCTTGCATTGTTAATGGCACAAAGTAGATTTTCTTGGTCAGCTTTTAACATTTTATTCATATATATTAACCTTAAATTCTCCATCTTTAGTCTTTCAGTATCACCTCCCTGTTCCATGAAGTGTAATTGTGTATAATTTTCATCAACTGCTGATAATGGCAGTCTAGATGGGATTATTGACATACCACTAGTGTTGGCTGAAGGCATGGCAGGGGCTGATGGCAGGTGATCTTTGTTGGTTGAGAGTATGTCAGGAGCTGATGGCAGCTGATAGGTGCTGG
>NC_136981.1:0-5000 GCF_032717465.1 Coenobita brevimanus
AGAGAAGAATGACAAAAATGATACATGACGTCCGGAACCTGTCATATGAAGACAGACTGAAAAGATTAAGTCTGCATTCGCTAGAGAGGCGTAGAGTAAGGGGAAACTTAATTGAGGTGTTTAAGTGGATGAAGGGTATAAATAAGGGAGATATCAGCAAGGTACTTAAAGTGAGCATACAGGATAGAACTAGAAATAATGGTTTCAAACCCGAAAAATTCCGTTTCTGTGTAAGGAAATAGATAGAAATTGGTTTGGCAGAGTAATAGAGTAGTAGACGAATGGAAAAGCTACCTAGTAAAGCAGTTGCTGCCTCTTCCATTGAGAGTTTCAAGCATAGGCTAGATAAGCATATGACTAATAAGGTGTGGATATAGAAAAAGGAAAATCTTATAACCAATACTAATTCATAATTTTTCCTTTTCAGGTTACGTCATGATAGTCTCTATTCTCCTTTCACACTTTCCTGTAAAATGTCCACGCCAGTTTTTCTATACTGCGTGGTGTTCTTTCTGACTTTTTTCCTATTTAATTCCCTGGCTGGAGGGTTTGGAGGGGCGGGGAGCCTTCTTCTTTGCTATCCTTATCTCATTCTAGTAGTTCAGTTACTCTTCTAGGAGCTGCCTAGCATGGGCCAACCGGCCTACTGCAGTTATCCTCTCTTCTTATGTTCTTATAATGGGAATTGTTCCAGTTTGAAACCATTACTTCTAGTTCTATCCTGTATGCCCACTTTAAGTTCTGTACCTTGCTAATATCTCCTTTTACTTATTCCCTTCCTTCACTTAAACACCTCAATTGTCTCCCATTAATCTAAGTGTCTCTCTCCCACACCGTATCACAACACACAATACCAATCACACACACTACACGACACTAAACACACTCCCACACAACACAGAACCACTCTCCCACACCACACCACACCAC
The DNA here is from genome assembly GCF_032717465.1 of Coenobita brevimanus. NCBI lineage: Eukaryota > Metazoa > Arthropoda > Malacostraca > Decapoda > Coenobitidae > Coenobita > Coenobita brevimanus. Next base: position 931 of record NC_136981.1, read on the forward strand.
ACACCACTCATAACCACCCCCTCCCATACCAAACTACACACCACACAACCCTCCACACACCACACCACACACAACTCCTCCTCACACAACACCACACAAACCCCTCCATACCACACTACATCACACAACCTCCCCTTATACCACACTACACCACAAAACCCCTCCAAAACACCACACCACACCACACCACACCACACCAAGGGGATTAACCAAAGGGGCCTGAAACTCCCGCAGATTCTGGTAATACTCCTGAGCTTGTTTCCAGGTACCTTCACACGCGCACTCCCTCTGGTCACATCTTCCACAGAGCAGGCAACAGATGGACAGACAGCGTAACTGAATGGCAGGCCAGAGATGGAGTGAGAGGAAGAGGTACACAGGGAACAAGATAGATGAAAACTCGCAGATCCACCGTGATATGGGAGAAGAGGCTAACAACCAGTGTATCAGAGTGGAGAAAGATGAGAGGGGTCCTAATCCTCCAGTGGTAATGTCAGGGCTTGATGATGATGATGATGATGATGATGATATTAATGATGATAAAGATGATATTGATGATGATGATGATATTAATGATGATAAAGATGATATTGATGATGATGATGATGATGATATTAATGATGATAAAGATGATATTGATGATGATGATGATGATGATGTTGATTCTGATGATAATGATGATTTAACTTCAGTACGAGGTAACAGAGTTGGGATTACGGTGATGATGATGATGATGATGATGATGATGATGATGATTACAGTCATGATAACAATTTTAACTTGAAGATAATGATGATGATGATGATTGTAGTTATGATAATGATAGTAATGCTAATAATAATAATAATAATGACAATTATAATAATGATAATGAAGATACTGATGATGATGATTTTGTCGTGGTAGGTGGACGGACGGACGGAACTGCAAGAACTTGGTCAGCAGTCAAAGATCCACGATTCCCCATCCATCCATCCATCCATCCATCCATCCATCCATCCATCCAGCTCCCCCTGATGTTAAAAGCTAAGTCAGTTTCTGTCTCATACGCCTTTTGGAAACAGGGCAGTATTTTAGGAAGCACGGGAGCTCTTCTCAGGTGCCCCTTCCTTAGCTATTATTTTTGCATAGTACGTCTTAACATTTTCTTGTAAGCTATTAAAATCGGCTTCATATCGGCAGAGTTTACATCTCTCTCATAAAAGAGGGTGTTGTGGTGTAATGTGCTGATTAAATCGCTAAGGAAGATATGTAAAGAATTTCCAAAGCAGTTTACAGTACGATCCTGGATGTAGAAAAAAAAAAAACTGAAGCGAAGTTAACTCATGTTTTCAAGTCAAGAAAAAGATTAATTTTATTTATATTTTGTTATGGAGAAATTTGTCCAGATTTTCACATTAAGGTGCAGTATATTCCCTGGATTTCCACTTTCCTTTTATTGAGCCAAAAGCGTCTCAATAGTGAAAAAATCTCATGAAAAATCGAATAGTCTCTCTCTTGACCCAGTGCCCACCTACCTACAAGATTCCATTGAAAGCCGATAGCAAGTTTTTTATATATCTTGGCCCTAGACAGACAGATAGACAGATAGAAAGACAGACAGACAGACAGATAGAAAGACAGATAGAAAGACAGACAGACAGACATATAGATAGACGGATAGAAAGACAGACAGATTGAGAGATAGATAGATAGACAGATACAGACTAGGGTGAATACATAACTTCCTTCATCTTCACTGGCTGAGGTAACTAGACACATAAAGCAGTCACCACACAAACATTAACAAACCCTCCAGCATCCCACCACCAGCATCCCACCACCAGCATCCCACCACCAGCATCCCACCACCAGCATCCCATCACCAGCATCCCACCACCACCATCCCACCACCAGCATCCCACCACCACCAACCCACCACCAGCATCCCACCACCAGTATCCCACCCCCAGCATCCCACCACCACCAACCCACCACCAGCATCCCACCACCACCAACCCACCCCCAGCAGCCCACCACCACCAACCCACCACCAGCATCCCACCACCACCAACCCACCCCCAGCATCCCACCACCACCAACCCACCACCAGCATCCCACCTACACCATCTAACCACCGGCACACACACACACACACACACACACACACAATACTTATACTGTACGAGTACACAGAACAGGCGAAACTTGGAATTTGACATCCGTAGACTTTCAGGCAGCTACATTTCTTCTTAGCGAATATATAGCCGATCGAAAGTTAGGTTAGGTCACTTTGGGCAGGGTTTGGTCTGATTAGGTAATTTTTGGTTGGGTTGGCTTCAGTTCGACTAGATATAGACGGATTAGGTTAGATTGCTTTAGAATACGTCGGTTTTGATAGGTTTTGGGTTAGGTTTTTTGTTTGGTTGGGTTAGGCTGGGTTAGGTTCGGTTGGATTAGGTCATTTTAGGCTTGACTGAGTTGGGTTAGGTCGGGTATGGTATGGTTAAGTGAGACTGGGTAGGATTAGGTAGGGTTAGATGCGGTTAGGCTGCGTCAGAATTCGTTAGGTTAGGTATGAGGAGGTTAGGGGAGATTGTGAGGTTAAATACAATTAGACTGGGTTAGGTGAGGCTAAGTTAGATTAGGTTGGGTTAATTTAAGTTGGATTAGGTCATTCGAGGACAGGCGGAGTTCAATTCGAGCAAATATTGATAGGTTAGGTGAGACTGGGCTAAATTAAATCGGTTTAGATGTGATTAGGTTGGTTTGGGTTAGGTGAAGTTGAAATAGGACAGATATGGGTAGGATTAGTGAGATTTGTACAGATTAGATATTGTTAGGAGGGATTTCACTAGCACCGGCTACTATAACATTGGCCTCGTCTGGTCAGCCTCAGTTTTCCTTTCACTTTTCCCTGCATATTTCTTTCCTCGACTCCTCATGTTTCCTTGTAGCCTCAGTTCATAATCTCGTTTCCGATTCCCATGCTCCAGTCAAGTTACATTTCCTTTGCCTTTTATTTATTCGTATTTTCATTATTTTTTTCTCGTCTAGGAATTGTTTCCCGTAAAACTTCCGTTCCTATCGCCTGTTTCTTTCTCTTTCTCGTCCAGCCAGCCTTGTCATCCATCTTCTTTGTTTTTACTCTCACGGTAATAGAAACGTTCCTCACCTTCTTCCCTATCCCCCGAGAGGAAATGGTGGACTGCTGGAGAAGCGCTAGGCAAGCCTGTAGTCCATAGGGATCATGTTTAGATGAGCCTCGGGGTACAAAGAGGATGAGGATGAGGAGACGGATGATGATGATGATGATGATGATGATGATGATGATGAGGAGGAGGAGAGAGACGAGGACGACGACGAGGACGAGAAGTGAAGTTAAAAATACACACACACACACACACACACACACACACACACACACACACACACACACACTCACACACACACACACACACACTCACACACACACACACATACACAAATAAGACTCAGAAAACCTTACAAACACAACCCCCTCCTCCCATCTGATTCTGTGACCTATGTTTTGGCTTTAGTCTTTCTCTCCTTATTTCACTCTCTCGTAAAAGTCTTGGTCCCTGTCGAAACGCCTAAATTTACTGCATCGTCAGTGGTTTATGCATTGCGGTCTTTTGTTGGTCGGTCCCTCCAAAGTCAAACATCACAGGAGGTGGACGTGGTTTTGTGTGTGTGTGTGTGTGTGGTAGATGGCGCTGCCTAACGTAAACACTGGCAATCCCGAGCTCCTCATTTAACACTAAATTATCGGGTATATATACAAATTGGAGGATAGTTACTTATACTAGAACACATGCAAGATAACAGTGCACCCTAGCTTGATATATGAACAGACATTAATACGTGAAGTGTAGCTAGGAGTGTGTGATAAAAGCTGGTGTAAGTGAGGCAGACAACGGAGTCCCCGCTCCGTGTTGCCGTGAACTTTGTAGCTGATACACGGAGATACTTTAAGTGGACTTAATTTACATAGTCACAATGGCCAAATCATTGAGTGACCTAAGGAAAATGCAGCGCAACCAGCTGACACGGCTGACAAAAGAAGATTT
>NC_136981.1:10000-32500 GCF_032717465.1 Coenobita brevimanus
ACATACACACCTCAGGTCACGTCTTTCACAGAAGAGACAACAGAAGGACAGCGAGCGTAACTGAATGGCAAGCCAGAGATGGAGTGAGAAGAAGAGGTGCACAGAACAAGATGGAGAGATCATGTGATGCAGATCTACCGAGCAAGGACGGAAAACAGGCTAAGAATCAATGGATCAGAGTGGAGAAAGGTGAGAGGGTCCTTATCATGCAGTGGTGTGTCACAGGCTGATGGTGATGATATTGATGGTGATAATGATGTTGATGCTGATGGTGGTGATGCTTTAACATCTCAACGTATGAGGTTACAGAATGCACAGTGAGGCTGCATAGCCAGGAAATGGAAGAATATGAGTGCATTTAAGTATTTATGTAATGTGATGAATAAGGATGGAAGATTAGAGGATGAAGTGACTGAAATGATACATCAGGGAAGGAGGGTTGCTTATTCTCTAAAAGGCAGTGATTAGGAAGAGGGAACTGAGGATGAAAGTATGAAAAAAAAGGGCACTGCATGCTGTGATTCCCACTTTAAAGTATGGAAGTGAAGCTTGGATCTTGCTGGAAGGACACAAGTCAAGAGTGAGAGCGGTGGAAATGAGCTACTTGAGAGGAGCATGTGGAGTTTCATAGAGAGACAGACAGACAAATGGGCAGATGAAGGAGCGTTGTGATGCCGATGTGGATAAGACTGAAAGCGTTAAGAGAAACACTTCGAGATGGTTTGGCCATGTGGAGAGGATGGCGAATAAGAAAATGACTAGAAGAGTGCACATGAGTTAGCTGGAAGGGTAGAGGGGGATGGGGAGACCGACGATGAGATGGAGGGAAAGAGAAGAAACATATGACTGGGATACTTGAGCTAAATGGTAGAGGACAGTACATCATGAAGGCGATTTGCTTGTGGTCACCCCTTACGGGATTAAGGCGTCTGGCTATAGATAAACAGATATAGATAGAAAGGTAGGTGATGATGATAATAATAATATGATGATGATGATGATGATGAGGAGGAGGAGGAGGAGGAGAATGGTAATGATAATGAGAATGCCGGTGTAAATAATGATGATGATGATGATGATGGTGGTAATGAGGACGACAACTACGATGATGATGATTATGATGATGATTATGATGATGATGATATTGATGATTTTTGTCGGCAGGTGGAAGGACGAAACAGCAGGAACTCTACCATCGGTCCAAGCATCCACGATTCCACATCCACCCATCCGTCCATCCATCCATCCATCTCGCTTGATGTTAACCCTCTCGCACACGATAAGTTTTAGTAAGTTATCTGGCTCACGATTTTATACGACCAAGCCGCCCGGCCGGGGAGCGCGCGCGCGGCAAATTTGAAGGAATGAAACACATTCTTGCCTTATTTTCGCCACCCAAAAATCCATGTACTCCCATGAAACCTTTCTCAAGGTAGGCATCGATGTTTGTTCTATCTGATAAACAGGACCAAAACACAGGAAAACACCAGCAAAAAAAAGTTATTAGCCCTGGAAGCATGGTCGAGTAAACTGTTTTCACTTCCCAACATCGCCGTTTGAATGTTTTCCATCATACAGGAAAATGATCTAATAAGTTTTTATAGAGAATTTCATCAGCTTTCTAACGAAACAAATCCGGTTGAGATATGATGTATACTTTTCGAGAAAATGGCTAAAAACTGAAAGCCATTTTCGGAAAAAATTCACTGACCTCTGATAGCTAAATTTTCCTAGACACCTTATGTTTTTATTACATAGTAATATGCCCAAATTCACCAGCTTTCCCCATCCCAAAGAAGAACCCCATACGCCTCATAGTTCTCGAGTAAATCGAAAGAAAGTACTAGGCAGTCCGTCCATGATTGACTTTCGTGATGCGCGCACGGCGTACGCAATGTTCCCGCCTACGTAACAACGAATTCTTATCATAAATATTACATAGTTATGTATTGTACATACGTAGAATTTACTGCTCTTTATCATGGTTCAAACGTGAAATCGATACGTCCAATAGTTTTCGAGTAATTGGCCGACAAAGTGAGAGTATTACTACGAGCGTTAATCAATGGTAACAGCCGCGAAGAGACACTCATTTCCACCGCCTTTTCTCGCACAAAACGTAACATAATGCTTACATTTTGGTATTGATCATACGTAGAATTTAATGGTATAGATCATGGTTGTTACAGAAAATCGATAAGTCTAATAGTTTTCGAGTAATTGGCCGACAAAGTGAGGTTAGTACTCCGAGCGCTTGTCACTGATAACAAACGCGAGGAAAAAAAAAAAAAAACTCGCCTTTTACCCCCCAAAACGCTACCAAAGGCTTACATTCTGGTATTGATTATACGTAGAATTTAGTGGTATTGATGATGGTTGTAACAGAAAATCGATAAGTCTAATAGTTTTCGAGTAATTGGCCGACAAAGTGAGGTTATTACTCCGAGCGAATGTCACTGATAACAAACACGAGGAAAAAAAACATTTCCCTCGCCTTTTACCCCCAAAACGCTACCAAAGGCTTACATTCTGGTATTGATTATACGTAGAATTTAGTGGTATTGATGATGGTTGTAACAGAAAATCGATAAGTCTAATAGTTTTCGAGTAACTGGCCGACAAAATGATGTTATTACTCCGAGCGCTTGTCACACAACAACCGCTAGGAACAAAAACATTTCTCTCGCCTTTTACCCCCAAAACGCTACCAAAGGCTTACATTCTGGTATTGATCTTACGTAGAATTTAGTGGTATTGATGATGGTTGTAACAGGAAATCGATAAGTCTAATAGTTTTCGAGTAATTGGCCGACAAAGTGAGGTTACTCTTCCGATCGCTACCAACTTTTACACACACAGTTTTTTCCTTGCACACCTGCCTGAAGACTATGCTACCAACTTTTTTTCCCCCTATCTGTACAGACTGTTACATCTTCCATGGATGTTTTCCTATTGTTATAACCTACCACACATAAACATAACTCTTCTATAGTTACTGCTGTGGAGATTTACTTTCTTTCATATGTGTAATCTGTAGGAGAAAATGGTTATTTGTCTGAAAGTTAGAGAGGTAATGGTAATAGATTATTATATATATATATCAACAAAATTTGCAGAACTCACTCCCTCCAGGGGTGTTGTCCAGTTAGACCAGGGATTTGAAGATGAGGAGTTATGTAGTGTGTGTGTGAGTCAGCTTCTCCCTGAGAGTATGAGGCAACGCTATTTTTAGCACACACCACACTCGTTCACGGAAACTCGCAGCTTGTTTGACGTATATTTCATACAATTCCATACGCATTTACACTATCAGAATCACAATAATTCCAGCCCTAAAACACCGGTAATTCTCCACGCCCGACTTCAGGTTTGCCCCTTCACAACACTCTGTTTCATGCCGTACGTAACGCTTGCTGGCTCCATAATTTCACCAAGCCATCCACAGTATCTTTCACACAATATATATTTATGCCTTGGCTTCATTTATATACGTATTTCCACTCACGCCATACGGCCTACGGGGGGGGCGGAGTGGCAAAACCCCGCTACACTGACCATGCGTCTATTTAACTTTAGTATCAATTGCTTCTTCATAAGCTTTCCAGCTGTCTGAACAGATCAGCAGTAGTTTTAAAAACTAAAATAACTCGGTTCTGGTGCTCAGTTTGGTACGTTTATTTTCCTTTTATCAGAACTGGCGCAGCAAATTTTGAGAAAAGTCCCTCAAGTAACTCCTATTATTTTTTTTACTAGGTTTCTAATGATGTCCATAGATCTGTTGTGGCTTTAATAGTTTCCTAGACAACACAGTCTTGGCGCATTTCTCTGCCACCCTATTATACCATGTCATATAGTGTTCTCGCTTGCTTGCTCCCTACGCTCGCTCGGTTGAACAATAAATCACTGAAGAAAAGGTGGTATAAAGCCCCTAAGCCGCCGTAGTATTACACCCTCGGTATGCAGTTCGTTCCCTGTGGTCTTGTAACTTTGTGTACCCGAAGCGCTTACAAAATAACTTGAAATAATTTTCCTTTCGTAACTAGACTCGTTTCACTTTAACTTGGCCTGAGTTGTTGTTGTTGTTCTTGTTACATCTTAGGCTCCTCTGGATGTGAACCCTGTGTTATATTGAAGGATTCTCTGTGTTGTGGTGGTGTGGTGCAGGAAGTGAGTGGGTGTGCTGTGGTGTGGTGGTGCCACTTTGCAGTATGAGCACAGGGGATTGTATGTGTGTTATATTTTGTGTTAGTACTCGTGTCTCTGGGTTCGGTAGTGTCTGAAGGGTGTATGGCTGGTGGTGGCACATGAAGGATGCTGTTTGGTAGAAAGTTTTGGCTGGCTGGGGTGTCTGTGTGTTTATGTATGTGTTTGGTATAGAAAGTTTTGTCTGGCTGGGGTGTCTGTGTGTTTATGTATGTGTTTGGTATAGAATGTTTTGGCTGGCTGGGGTGTCTGTGTGTTTATGTATGTGCTTGGCAGAAAGTTTTGGCTGGCTGGGGTGTTTGTGAGTTTGTGAATGTGTCTGGGAAGCGTAGAGTCGGGTGGAGGAGGGGATATGTTGCAAAGATACTCTGTGTAGTGTTGGGCGGTTGTTCGATTTTGTTTGTGGAGAGGATGATGCAACATAAGGTTACAAAGGTGGGACGGATCTTGAGCTGAAGTGATGAACTGTGTGCCTCTCATATTCACTTGGTCTCTGACTGAAATTAGTTATGTTTCTTGGTGTAGGCTGTCAGTACTTGTGGTCTTAGTGTCTTCTGCTATCAAGGTATTGTTTTCTGTTCTTTAAAGCTCCTTCGTGTTTGTGCTAGATATGATTACGGCTCAGCTTGTGCGGCAGTAATTCACGGTTGTTTTAATGTATTACTTATAAGTGGAGGATGGAGTTGGGATGTATATGAGAGAGGGTGTGTGTGAATTAGGGGGAGTGATGCAGAATGACAGGGGACAGGGTGGCATAGAGGCGACTTGTTTGTGGCCACCTCTTACGGGATTAAGTCGTCTGGCTATAGATAGATGGATAGACAGATAGCTTATAGTTTCCATACACTTTGCCGAGTAATAGCGATAGTTATCACTAGAATATGATGCTAGTCACGAATGAGTGCTGTGGAAAGAATGTAGGGCTGTAGTATTGTCTACTTCTGCTACTGATCTGCCTGACATTCCGGTATGCTTTAAATAAAACTCTGTGCCAAGTTAAAGTGAAAGGCGTGTATGTTTGTGTAGGAGGAACGAGAGACAAGGAGGTATTCTGTGGCCTGTTTTCTTTGTGCTTCCTACAAGACACAGTAATAGTTATGACGGGGCATTGGTGGCAAGTTTGTGAGTCAGCACACACTTACGGCCTCTCATTATACAAGGTGGTCCATATATTACGCCACCCAGTTCTTGTGTGTTGCGGGCACGGCTCAGTGAACATTACCAGTGTCTACCCTGCATCATTATCTATTTCCCACAACCCTCTTCAGGCTTAGCTTTATAATATAGGCTTTGATTTAGGTCCACTGATTGCATGGTGGAGAATTCCCATAACCTTTTTTATGCTTAGCTGTATATCATTGTATTGTATAATCTTTTATGTCCACGATCACAAGGCTGAGTAGTAATTTGGTGAAGCGATCAGAATGTCTTAGCTCATCACAAAAGCCGTCCCCAGAACACACAAGACTGCAGAGCGCAATATACTTATCACCTATATTAAGTCAAAGCCACAGTTTAAAAGGTAATGAAATAAGACAGAAAATTTAAGTTTTCATTATTAACACTTCAGTATAGAATACATTAACAGAGACAGCAATATAAAATATGCATTCAAAAGTAGCATTTGTCCACAGAACATCCTGGAGGGGAGCGACCCGACTTGCAAGGCAGATCACACCATCACCACCAGGCTTCTCTTGGCAGGTCAGGGCAGATCACCAGCAGCAGCAGCAAGTCATCTCACGGCTGGGGAAGACACGACACCCTGCCGCCACCGCTGCTGCCGCCGCCGCCACCACCACCACCACCACCACCACCACCAACACCACCACCAGGCATCTCAGAGTAGTGTAAGACAACACACCACCGTCAGGCTTCTCACGGCAGGGCAGATCAAACTTCAGCAGGGTATGACCAGTGTGGCAAGGAAGCAGCGTCAAGGCAGCAGACTCCAGCACGACCTGTGGACCAGATGTGTATTAGTTCAAATCAGTGTTAGCTTTAGTTATTTAATCTTCTATCTATCTCTGTCTATTGTCAGACGCCTCAATCCCGTTTGGGGTGGCCACAAACAAATCGCCTCCAAGTCGCCCTGTCCCCCGCCATTTCACTGCCCTGCTCCCAACTCACACCCCCGTCTTTCATATACCTCTCCACCCCATCCCTCCATCTCATCCTCGGTCTCCCAGTCCCTCTTCCCCCCTCCACCTCACTCACATACACTCTCTTCGTCAGTCTTTCACCCTCCATCCTCTCCACATAGCCAAACCACCTCAGTGTGTTCTCATAACGCTTCCTATCACATCCACATCCACACCACAACGCTCCTTTATATCCTTATTCGTCAGCCTGTCTCTCCATGTGACTCCACAGGCTCCTCTTAAATAACTCATTTCCACTGCTTTCACTCTTGACTTGTGTCCTTTAAACAACGTCCAAGCTTCACTTCCAGACGTTAGAGTTGGTATCACAATACCATGTAGTAACTTTTTCACTTCCATGCTCACTTCCCTGTTTCTTATCACTGCTTTCAAAGAACCAGCAACCTTTCTTCCCTGCTGTACCCTTTCAAGCACTTCACCCTCCAAACCTCCATCCTTACTCATCACACTGCCCAAGTACTTAAACGTACTCACATTTTCCAATTCCTCACCATCCAACCTCCCTGTACATTCACTGACTTCACCTCTCTCAAAGACTATCACTTTACTCTTCCCTACATTCACCTTTAGATTCCGTTTCTTGCACACTCTCCCAAACTCATCTACCAAGCCTTGCAGCTCCCCTTCGTCTTCACTCAACAACACAGTATCATCTGCAAACAACAGTACAGGGAGTTTCCAGACACTATCCTCTTTCACCAGGGCCACTCCAACATCCACTACCCTTCCTTGTACCTCTTTTATTACCCCATCCATGTACAGATTGAACAACCATGGAGACATGACACATCCCTGTTTCAACCCAACTTTCAAAGAGAAAAATTCACTTAGTTCACCATCCACACGCACTGCAGCCTTCGCACCATCGTACATACTCTTCACAGCATTCAACAACTTCCCATCTACTCCATATATTCTTAACACTTTCCACAATCCTTGTCTATCCACCCTGTCATATGCTTTCTCCAAATCCATGAAAGCCGCATACAACTTCTTTCCCTTCTCTAGAAACTTTTCCACTCAAAATCTAAGAATGAATATCTGATCTACACAACCTCTTCCCTTCCTAAAGCCTCCCTGTTCTTCTCCAACTAATTTCTCTGTTCTTTCTCTAACTCTGTCAATAAATATCCTACCATACACTTTTCCTATTATACTAAGAAGACAAATGCCCCTTTGATTACCACACACTTCTTTTTCCCCTTTTCCTTTGTACAAGGGAATAATTATACCTGACTTCCAATCCTCCGGGACTCTACCTTCCTCCCAGGCCAATCTGCACATCTTCCACATCCATTCTCCTACTATCTCTCCCCCATGCTTCAGCATTTCACCACACTCTCCATCAATTCCTGGGGCTTTCCCTGATTTGACTTTCTTCATTGCTTCCACAACTTCTATCCTATTGATTTCTTCCTGTCTTCTCACCTCCCTCCTTCTCCCAGCCACTTATACTCGCATTACTTCCATCCTCTATGTTCAACAATTCCTTAAAGTGTTCTCTCCATCTGCTCACTTTTTCTCCCTTCTCCACTAGTAATCTACCATTTTTATCTTTCACTCCCCTGCTAACTTCACTTCCACCCTGTCTTACTCTTTTCACCTCTTTCCAGAACATTTTCTTACAGTCCCTCCACTTTACACTCAAATTCCTTCCAAATTCCTCATCCACTCTCTTCTTACTCTCTCTTACTAATCTTTTAACCTTTCTTTCTTTCTTTCTACATATAACTCTCTCTTCCGCCTCTCAACTTCTTCCATGCCCCTATTTCTCATCCATTCATTGTATGCTTTCTTCTTTTGTGCCACAGCCTGTCTCACCTCTTCAGTCCACCACGCCGTTCCTTGCACCCCTCTGTCTTCTCTTCCTTCCACACACCACATCACATGCTGCACATATTTCTTCTGTAAATATCCTACACACACCTTCCACGTCTCCCATCTGCTCCAATTCATATTTACCCAATCGTTCCTCCACTTCTCTCTTATACTCTGCCTTTTTCTGATCCTCTTGTAACCTTTCCACTCTCCTTGCAACTACTCCTTCCTCTCGTCTTTCCTTCTTCTATTCCTCCATCTTACTTGAATCCTAATTCTGGCCACCACCAAGTAGTGGTCAGAAAGTCCACTCCCCAATCCTCTATACACTCTTGCATCCTTTACACATCTTCGCATCCTTTCATCCACACACACATAATCAGTCATTGCCTTCCTTTCATTCAGTTCACCACCCACCCTTCTCATCACTCGCCATGTATACCTGTGGATCATTTTATGCCTGAAGAGGGTATTGGCTATCACCAACCCCTCCCAGCACAAATGTCCACTAACGCACTCCCATTCTCATCTCTCTCAGCAGGCACTCCCCACTCACCAACTATTCCATCCACCTTCACATTCCCAACTTTAGCATTCATATCACCAATCAAAAACACTCTCTCATTCCTTCCAAACTTTTCCATGCACACTTCCACATTTGTCCAGAACTCTTCTCTCACTCTTCTAGCACGATCTTGCGTTGGCGCATACACACACACAATCGCCCACATTTGTATTCCAACTTTCAACTTTACCCACACAATCCTTGACCCAACTGATCCATACTGTCTTATGCTACTCTTCCATCTTTTACTCACAACTATATATACTCCTTCCTTTGCCCTCTCATTCTCACCTACTCCTGCACATATACCCCATCCATACTCCCATTCTCTCACACTTTCTCCTCACCATTTTGTTTCAGTTATTCCACATACATCCACTTTCGCACCATCAAGCACCTGGACAATCTCTCTCCCTTTCACCAATATTTTATCCAAATTTCCCATACAGGGTGTTGCATGAAATGTTTGACAATCTTCAGAAAGTTGTTCTTGGGGCAATTTTGAGTTAAGAACAGCTGCATCAACCTGGGCTAATTTCTCTTCTATTATGCTCAGGTTCTGTAGGGAATGGCAGCAGATTAGAGACTGGTATCGCAAAATTTTATCCCCTGCCACCACCACCAGGCCGTTTATTTTTAAATCCCCTTGTAAAACTGTAGATATATATCGGCAGGACAGTAAATAGTGATCCTACTCTGGTACTCTGTATGGAATTTCAGAGAGGGAGATGATGATGCCACTGATTCATGGGGTTATCTTTAATTTAACAAGAAACACTTTACTTACCTCTATATTCAGTTTGCACGAAAATTAATGTTTAAAAGACTGATAATATATTCACGAAATTTTCTTCTTAAAATTTAATAAGTAAATGTTTAATTTGAAGTGTGACGTCACTGGTGCATTATGGGAGCAACGTTGAGAGATGCTGGAGATGAGTGAAGATTTTTATTCTTTACGGTGTTAGTCTACTTCTTATTATGGTAATTCTTATGCCCATGTGTTTATCAGTGTTTGCTGTCATTATCGAGAGGTGTAGTCGGCTGATGTAAGTTGTAATTATTAGCTATAAGGATGATGAGATGGAGAGATGGGGTGGAGAAGTATATGAGAGAGAGGTGTGAGTTGGGAGCAGGGGAGTGAAATGGCGGGGGACAGGGCGACTTGGAGGCGATTTGTTTGTGGCCACCCCAAACGGGATTGAGGCGTCTGGCAATAGATAGATAGATAGATGATATACGGCGGTGTGTATCTCCAGGTGACCAAGATGTCCCTTTAAACCCGAGTAAGCAGTGCTACTTAAATCCCCTGATATTCACACCATCTGTTTAGGTTTTAAGGTCGAATGTGATCCTGTACATGGGCAGGCATAGTAGGTTAATTGGCTGGAAAAAATGAGGGGATGTGTGTAAAAACTGTAATGGGTAGTTTGTTTACATCGGGGATATAAACTCCGCGAGTCCCTTTAACTCTTGCAATCCCGGTGATGCCCTTTTCAGTTTATTCATAGTGCCAGAAGGCAATTTTATTCAACTTATGCAAAGTCTCTGCTATTGCAGGAGTTCAGTCAGGCTGTGCCTAACCCCTACACTTCCAGAAGTCTATACAAAGCTAAATATAATCATGAGATGGCATGAAAAAAAAAAATCCCTGCTCTGTGAGTTAAACTAGTGAAGACTGAAGGTATTAACATGTGTAGGAGAGACACTGGATAAAGCCTGATTGGAGATATAGTATATTGAACTGTAAGAACTGCATACCTTACATCCTTCATTAGCCATTGCTGCTACTTTAAATAAGAATTATCATACTGAAGGTAATTACTAGCAGCCTTCATTAACATATTACTGTACTGTAATTAGGAGAGAGGTTTCATAAGTTGATTGGAAGTCAGGAGACAGCAGGAATATACCATTACTGTTGAGGGGGATGAATTTGTGTGTAGGCTATGATATAGGAAGCATATCTCAGAATATGGATGTACAAGGTTAATCATATCTTGTATAGTACTTACACTTTCAGATTTGATAGCTTTTCCTTTTGTAATCTTTACTGAATGATGCAATCAGTTCATGATTACACATTATATAATCTCAGACTTCATCTGTGTTATTGTAGTTGGCTCACCTTGACAAATTTTAGTCCTTCTGCTGCTTAGTTCCTGTATCTAAGTGGCAGAATAAGACAATATTATGGTTTTGCATCCTCCCCATAGATCTTCATTGTGATTTGCATGATAATCTAGTCTTTATCTCTAGAAACAGCTCAGCATTCAAGGTGGAGAGATGCCAGGTTTTTGTCAGTTTAGGGCGGACATGTAGTCTATATGGTTTGTCTTTATTGTTTTATGTATTCATTATTATTATTAATATTATTTTTTACTGTAGATCAAATTTAGCGATTCATCTCTTCCGTTTATAAATCGGTACAACAGATAGGCTTTCATTCTCAGAGTATGACCACTGAGTACTGTACTGTCTTCCTGTGCAGTGTATATTTTGTCATTTGTACTCTCATTATAAGTTTCATTAAAGAATTTGTATCATATGTTTAGTTTCTGTCACTCAGTGTGTTAAGTTTATGTAATATATGGTTAATCGTTTAAGTCTTGCCGTTGGATAGCAGACATAGTTCCAGTTTTTACTTTCTCCCTTTATATAAGTAGCAACTGCTCTATATTCTTTCCATAGCACTTGTTCATTGATTAGCATTAAACTGCAGGCTTAGGTATTCCAAGTAGCTCAGGAAATTTCGAAATATCTCCTCCTAAAGAGACATTAATAGGTACATGACAATTTAGTTTAGTCTGTGCATGTTGTTCAATTTCCCATTTTTTGTAACATGTAAAGAAATAAAATACAGTAGAAGTTTTAGCCGATATGCTAATGGGGGCGCAGTAGCATGGTCAGTATGGTGCTGGCCTGCTGATCAGGAGGACCCGGGTTCAAATCCCGGTGTGATAGAGGTTTCTTTAAAATGTGGCTGCATACACACACACACACTACTACATACATACACACAAGACACACACACACACACCAAGACACGTACATAGCCACAGCCACCTTCACACAGTAGACACACCACACCAAGACACACACACTACTACATACATACACACATCAAGACACACACACAGTACTACACACAGACACCAAGACACGTACATAGCCACAGCCCCCTTCACACAGTAGACACACCACACACACACACACAGAGGGTGGGACAGACACACCACAGGCAGACAGAGAGGGGTATATACAAAACACAGGGAGTGAGAGAGGAGGGGGTTTTATTAAAAAGTCCAATTTTGGTATACCTCCTGTGGCAAAATTGATATAGCCCCCCCTTTAATATTTTTTGGATATTTTCATCTAGTGCCCCCCAGGCCCCAGACCCACTCGGCTGAACCAAATTGTCTGGCGTCAGCTGGAACATGATATACCAGAGTTATGCCGGTCATGTGGGGGTTAATGGTGACAGTGTAGTAACTGTCAGGCTCCTATGACTCACTCAGCCGAACAAAATCGTCTGTCAGCTGGAATGGAATACTAGAGTTGTCCCAAGCACCAGAGGGTTAAGATTCTTAACCCTCTGGTGCTTGGGACAACTCTAGTACCCCATTTCAGCTGACTCAGACGATTTTATTCGACTGAGTGAGTCATAGGAGCCTGACAGTGTCAATACCGTCACCATTAACCCCCTCACGACCGACATAACTCTAGCATCATGTTCCAGCTGACGCCAGACAATTTGGTTCAGCCGAGAGAGGATCCTAGGATCCTGAGAGACACTATAACATCACAAACAAAATACAAAATGCCTTCCCTCCATCTTGAACGTACTATAATTCATTTACATTACGTAAGCTCGTATTTTCGTATTTTTGCAGCTTATTTCATGTATCTTAGTTAAAAGAAAAAAATACTACGAGCCGGTGAATAAAACCCACACTTGTAGACGAAGAATATAATTACCAAACAGTTTCGGTGGACACTGCCACCATCTTCAGTGGTCAAGATAGTGAGAGGGAGTGACGTACTGACCATACAAGGGTTCCTTTTTATGCGTGTGTGTGTGTGGAAGGGTGGGGTAAAGGTGAGGTGGGGTGGGGTGGATTGTAAGCGGGGATTAACCCAAGGGGGATTTTGGGGGGGACATTACCGGACAGGTCAGGTGTAATTCCTTCCTGCTACGACACAGGTAAGGTCAGATAGGAATTACACCTGACCTGTCCGGTAATGTCCCCCCCAAAATCCCCCTTGGGTTAATCCCCGCTTACAATCTACCCCACCCCACCTCACCTTTACCCCACCCTTTCACACACACACACGCATAAAAAGGAACCCTTGAATAGTCATTATGTCACTCCCTCTCACTATCTTGACCACTGAAGATGGTGGCAGTGTCCACCGAAACTGTTTGGTAATTATATTCTTCGTCTACAAGTGTGGGTTTTATTCACCGTCTTTGATTATCATGCAAGAGTGATTCATCCAGCCAATACTACGAGCTCTGTATCTTTTCATAGCCCTTCTTCGTGACTAGCATCGTATTCTAGTTATCTATAGTTACAACTGAGCATTCAAGTTGGAGGGATCACAACTTTAAGCAATTACAGTAAACAAACAAACAAAAAGCAAGTGTCGTCCTCTTGACCTCTCGTCTTCGCAGGAATGCAGAGGTGGCGCCATCTTGTGCGTGGAATGCGTGAAGTGCAGGCTCTTGAGTGGAAGGAGCACGGAGCCACGGGAGACTTAATAATATTCGCTAGTCAGCCAGTCTAGAAGCCTGGGACATTTGCCTGAAATAATAATAATAATAATAGAAATAACAACGAAACCAGTCATATACATAATTCAATATCTTAGTCACTCGATCTGTCCATTCCTCCCCTTCAGTACTAGGACGCATTTCTGTAAGTTATTTTTTCTAACATGGGAGGTTCGATACGTTTGACTGAGCATATCCATAAGACTCCTAAAGCTGAGTAAATGCCTCTGAAAGTTGCAAAATATAAAATATAAAACGTCTATATGATATAAAAACCTTTGTTCACCTCCGCGACTCGATCTGTGGCGCCTAGAACAAGTGCTGACGTCATATTTACACTTTCCTACCTTTAGACGATTTCCTGGAGCTTAAAGAAACCTTCTCGGGATGATGGGACAGACACAATAACCCCTTCAGGCAGAGAATGACTTAGTTACTTTGTTCTAGGTAACCGGACGATTTTATTCAGCTTAGGAGATCCCCTCGTAGTGAAGGGATTGATGGTGACTGTATCTAACCCCACCAGTACGAAATTTCTCTCCAGAGTTGAAGAAAATCGTCTGGAGGAAGAGAGATGAATATGGAAAAAAGTGTTAATGTGGACAATGAGTTAGATAAGACTGGTTTAGTTAAGGTAGGGTAGGGATGGGACGGTTGTGGCAGGGTGGGGTAAGGTTGGGTTAGTTTTGGCAGGACGGCGTAGGGGTGGGCCGATTTTCGCAGGGTGGGGTAGGACTGGGTCGGTTTTGGCAGGGTGGAGTAGGATTGGGTCAGTTTTGGCAGGGTGGGGAAGGGTTGGTCGGGTTTGGCAGGGTGGAGTAGGACAGGGTTGGTTTTGGCAGGGTGGGGTAGGATCGGGTCGGTTTTGACAGAGTGAGGTTAGATTGGGCTGATTATGCCGAGGTAGGGTAGGGATGGGTCGGTTATGGCAGGGTTGAATAGAGGTGGGTCGATTAGGGCAGGCGAGGGTAAGCATGGGTAGGTTATGGTTGCGTTGGGGAGGGTAGGATAGGTTATGGCAGGGTAGGATAGGGCTGGGTGGTGGTGGACTGAGTAGGGTAGGGCTGGGTAGGGCTGGGTAGGGTAAGGTAGGCTGAATCAGGGTAGTGTAGGGTACAGAAGAGAGGTGGGTATAACTGCCGTTTAGTTCCGTCATATCCAACGCCTATTTCACTCAGTTATACTACACTGTCTCATCAAATTTGGGGCGATCTTCTCTACGATTTTTGTTCTTCCCCGCTTAGTTCAGTCCTTTAGTTCATTCATGACCCTTGGCTTTCCTTTTTGTTTTTTTTTTATGTGGTGGACCGCAGGGGCACGAGGCTAGACCACCAATAGTCCAGAATATTAAAGGGTAGGCCACCAAGCTACGCCCTGGTAACGTCTACACGTCAAAACATATGTCCACCTCTGGGACTTGAACCGCGGAGCGCTGGACGCAGAGCTCTCGGTTTGCGGATGTCACTTTTACTCTTTGCTAGCTTCTGACGATATCCTACAGCTTCAGAAAACCCTCTTAGGATGACGGGACAGAATCATTTAATCTTTCAAGCCGAGAACAACTTATTTACATTGTCCTAGCTGACCGCATGATTTTATTCAGCTTAGGAGATCCCCTGATAGAGATGGGGTTGATGATGGCAGTATTTAACCCTTCCAGTTCGAAATTTCTCTCTACTGTAGAGGTGAAGAAAATCATCCGAAGGTAGAGAGAAGAAAACAGGAAAAGTAATGTAGTGGTGAAAGGGCTGTACAGGGGAGGGGAGGTTAAAGTAGGGTAGAGTTGGGTCGGCAATGGCAGGGTAGGGTAGGGTAGGCTGAGGTAGGCTAGTGTAGGGTTGAGAAGAGTAGGGTAGGGTAAATTGAACTGAATAAGTATATACAATAAAATATGGCGATACAAAAACCAGGGTCATATGCCACCGGACGACAACGAGAATAAAAGCACTCGAAAAGATGAAACACACACACACACACATACACACACACACACACACACACACACACACACACACACACACACACACACACACACACACACACACACACACACACAAAATACAATTCATAATTAAAACAAGAAAAACACTAAAACACTAAGAACACTAAAACCACTGTATACTAAATTTTACACGGTAGTGCAGCTGCCTACACCAAGCAAAGGTTTCCCCTCCACCACAACAAGCATCCTCTCCAAGTACCAACAGAAGACTACAATCCCTCTCCTGCCCGGTGCTCAGAGAGGTAACGATGGCGCAATTCCCCAACAGTGGACACCATCAGCAAAAGCCGAAGAGTCAGGGGGACGAAGCATTCCACACAGAAAGTAGGGGAAGAGTCCTCCATTAAAAATCAATGAGAGAACCAGGAATGGCCCATTCGGAGCCAGCATAAAGCCGTCTCCCACCTGCATTCAGACCTCGGCAAATGAAGGGGCCCGTTTACCCACAAATATCACACATTTTGTTGGCCCCCACCGCATCCCACCTACTCTGCCAGTGGGAGCAAACAGTGAGTGGTTAGATGAATATCACTGAGCGAGGCAGGGGAGAGGTGAGGATGGGCGAGAGGCAGCAGCCTTTGCCAGAGCGTCAGCATGCTCATTGCCCACAATGGTACAAAACCACAAAGCAGTCCCTAGCAAGCACAGCCATTCTAAAACACTATAGACAACAAAAGAGGATTGGACGGGAAAACACAAAATGGAGATCGGCAGAGTCGCTAAAAACTGTATGACAAACAGGAGGGAAGCTAAATATCAATTTGACTGCGAGTAAAATAGCAGTAAGTTCTGCGATAAAAGTAGATACGATGGGGGAAGACTCCTAACACGTATTAAATCGGGAAATATAACACCCAAGCCTGTCCCCTCACGGGATTTCAATCCATCAGTACATACGAGAATCGAGACACTGTGAGAGGAAGCATGTTCTAAAAAATAGCAAAGAGCCGCCTGTGAGGAAAGAAAGGCCCCTCTCTCAGGAAAGTAAACACACGGTTGCACCCCTGAGAGGAGCCAGGGAGCCATCCTTGGTACACGCACAGGACAAACAAGAAAGGTTGGAACATCCACATCCCCCATGGCAGCCTTCACCCTGTACCCAAACGGATGTGGATAGCGAGGATACGGCGAGGCAGACACTCCCTCCGGAACAGAGCCAACAAAATCTTCCTGAACCTTAGGAAAGACGGTGACACTAAGGACACTAGTTTGAGGCACTCCCTCCTCTTGAGGATATGAGGGAAACAAGGTGGCATCAATACGGAAAAATTCCATAATCAGTAAAGGCAACCTACCACGCAAACCAAGATGGTGACCTGCAATACCTGGCTTGTGAAACGGTAGGACAACAGCCCCCCGCCAAGAAGCAGGAGTGGACGAATCTCTCCAAATTCTATTTATAAGACTCAGGAGGAAGGACACTGCTTCATCATCCAGGTACCTCAGGACTGCATGGGGAATATTATCGACTCCGGAGAAGTGTCATGACAGGGAAAGGGTAGACCAAAGTTTACAACAAGACAAAGGGATGTTGTAAGTCTCTCCGCCCCCAGAACGTATGTCCAACACCTTAATCTCCTCCACCTCCCTAAGCCTGGCAAAAACCGAAGAACGAGTATCCCTACAGGAGACCTCAGCGGTAGGATAGGGTAGGGAACGCTAGGGCAGGGTAGGCTGGGGTAGGGTAGTGTAGGGCAGAGAAAAGTAGGTTAGGATGGGTTGGTTTAGGCTAAAGAAGGACAGAATAGGAGAGGGGTAAAATGTGCCTAGTCCAGGAACGAAAAATATATCAGTTATCCATGTAACTAGCGTTTTCTATTTCGGTATTTCTTTCCCTCTTCTTCTCTTTTCGACATCTCCTTACACTTCCTCTTTCTTATGTCGTCTGTGTTCTTTCCTGTATCCTACCTCCTTTCCCCCTTTCATCTCCTCTTTTTTCCCTTTTGCTTTCTTTTCCTTCCCTTTCCTGTTGTTTCTCTTTCTCTCTCCCCTCTCTCTCATGTATCCCTCTCTGTTCTATTCTCTTTTCCATATACCCCTTAACTTCATCTTTTCTTTCTCCTCTCTGCTCCTTTCCACATTCTTCCTTCCACCTTCCTTGCATTCTTCCCTTTATGTACTCTCTCCTCTATAATTCCTCCTCCTCCTCTTCCTCTCCCCTCCCTCCTCCACACACACACACACACACACACACACACACACACACACACACACACACACACACACACACACACACACACGTAGGCGCCCCAAAAGTACGGGACGGTACTGTAGGGAAGTACGGTACGGTATGGTATTTTTTTCACCAGTAAGAACGGTGCCAAATTACGGTACGACATTTCTTTAAGTACGGTACGGTACGAAATTCCTTTTTTTTCCGTGCCTTTTCCGTACCCATTGCCGTGGTTAATTATTCCAATGTGACTGTCCACTGTCCAGAATAATCCAGATGACAAATACTGACTTGTAGATAGGATAACCTAATTGTTTCCCTGACCAATGTTTTAAGATATAACCTTATGTTTCAGCGTGTGTGTGTGTGTGTGTGTGTGTGTGTGTGTGTGTGTGTGTGTGTGTGTAATTATGTGCCTGTGGGTGTATGTGTCTCACCACAATTCACCGCTAGACACCCACTCCACCCCACCACCAAACACCTTCTTCATTTCTTGCCACAGAAAACTTTAATATTCATGGATCATTTTCAAAAATCAAGTTCGAGTTTGTTTTACCGTATTGTGATTAAAAAAAAAAAACTGCAATATTGGGATCAGATATGATTACATTTATAGATTTGATTATACAATAGTATATAAATAATCAGTGGGCAATACGTATGGTGTTAGCTTGGCTGGTGCAGGGCATCTGTGTTACCATGGCAACCTGCCCACCTCACAACACACACACACACACACACACACACACACACACACACACACACACACACACACACACACACACACACACACACACACACACACACACACACTTAATATATAATTTCCACTAACAGCAAAAAACACAAATATAATAAGTGAGTATTGAAACTGGACGAGGAATTGCTTGCAAAAATAATTTATATTATCGATTAATTTTCACAGAAACGTAATGGCAGACGTACAGTACGAAATTAGGTACGAAAGTTCGGAACGAAATTTCATTTTATGGCACCAGTACGGTACGGTTCTTTATGTATGCAACGAAACTACGGTGCGGTATTTTTAAACTATCGGAAATACGATATTTTTGCCGTACCGTACCGTACTGCCACCCTTGGCGCCCATGAACACACGCATTTCTATAACACCCCCCCCCATACATCCGTACATCCGTATGCCACCCTTCAACCACCCTCTACACACACACACACACACACACACACACACACACGTAGGCGCCCATGAACACGCATTTCTACAACCCCTCCCCCACATCCGTATGCCACCCTTCATCCCCCCCACACACACACGTACACACACACACACACACACACACACACACACACACACACACACAAGACTATATTGAAATGGGGAGAGTCGGACGGGAAAGGGAGTGGGGAAAGTGAGAGGGGAGTGGGGAGAGCAGGCAGAGTGGACGTGGGAAAGGAGTGCAGAAAATGAGAGAGGGTGTGAGGAGTGTGAGAGGGGAATGGGGAGAGTAGGTCAGTGGGTAGAAAGTAGGTTCAGACGGAGGGTACCACAGCTATAGTGACGTTTGATGACTTTCCTTGGAGCAGCAGAGAGAGAGAGAGAGAGAGAGAGAGAGAGAGAGAGAGAGTGTGTGTG
Organism: Coenobita brevimanus; assembly: GCF_032717465.1. Classification (NCBI taxonomy): domain Eukaryota; kingdom Metazoa; phylum Arthropoda; class Malacostraca; order Decapoda; family Coenobitidae; genus Coenobita; species Coenobita brevimanus. The sequence goes on from NC_136981.1 coordinate 29,310, forward strand.
TGTGTGTGTGTGTGTGTGTGTGTGTGTGTGTACGTAGTTACTCTTATGCCTGTTCACAATCGTGTGTGTATTAAAAAAAACTGTCATGAAAAAAATCCCTTCTTATGGCCTAGATATAATTTTTTCTGCTAAGGTTTGACCAGCTTTTCTGGATCGAAACGTCTGTGTGATCCCCCTCCCCCCCTCTCTCTCTCTCCGTCATTGCCTACAGCTAAAGACAAAAACACAGACACATTATATTCACTACAGTGCTTCTCCCTGCCTCACCCTGGCTCTGCCTCCCTCTCCCTGCTTTTTCCCACCCGTTTCTGCCTCTCCCTGCCAGTCTCTGCCTCACCCTTCCTCAGTGTACGTGTGTGTATTTGTACGTGTGTGAATTTGTGTACGTGTGTGTGTGTGTGTGTACGTGTGTGTGTGTGTGTGTGTGTGTGTGTGTGTGTGTGTGTGTGTGTGTGTGTGTGTGTGTGTGTGTGTGTGTGTGTGTATAAGTTTGTGTAATTATGTGCCTGTGGGTGTATGTGTCTCACCACAATGCACCGCTAGACACCCACTCCACCCCACCACCAAACACCTTCTTCATTTCTTGCCACAGAAAACTTTAATATTCATGGATCATTTTCAAAAATCAAGTTCGAGTTTGTTTTACCGTATTGCGATGAAAAAAAAAAAACTGCAATATTGGGATCAGATATGAGTACAGAGATGTTTTATATAAAGTGCGAGACTCAGTGGGCAATACGTATGGTGTTAGCTTGGCTGGTGCAGGGCATCTGTGTTACCATGGCAACCTGCCCACCTCACACACACACACACACACACACACACACACACACACACACACACACACACACACACACACACACACACACACACACCTCTATCAGCAAGGCCCATCTTAGAATACTTGTGTTTGTGTATGTGTGTGTGTGTGTGTGTGGCTATACGAATATGTGATTGTGTGTGGTTATGTGTGTGTGTGTGTGTGTGTGTGTGTGTGTGTGTGTGTGTGTGTGTGTGTGTGTGTGTGTGTGTGTGTGTGTGTGTGTGTGTGTGTGTGTGTGTGTGTGTGTGGATGTGTTGTGTGTACGGTGGGGTAAGGGGTGCACGGTTTGATGTGGTTGCAGTGTATGTGTAATTCACCGGGTCGGTCAGGATCACTTGATGGTCGTGATCGTCAGCAACTTACCCTCCCGGAAGGGAGCTGAGAGCTCATATAGTCCGATCAAAGGGCAAGGCTGTGACCTTCACACACCCACACACCCGTCCCCTTGCTCAAGGGGGACAGTAACCACCCACTTCGTCAGTTAAACTTTTCGCAACCTGAGCGAGGCGGGATCTCCCGTCTACCAGATGGCAAGCGAGAACGTTACCACTGCACCAGCGAGCGGTGTGTGTGTGTGTGTGTGTGTGTGTGTGTGTGTGTGTGTGTGTGTGTGTGTGGTTATACGAGTATGTTGTTGTGTGTGGTTATGTATGTGCGTGTGTGTGTGTGTGTGTGTGTGTGTGTGTGTGTGTGTGTGTGTGTGTGTGTGTGTGGTTATACGAGTATGTGGTTGTGTGTGGTTATGTGTGTGTATGTGGGGGGGTGTTGTTGGGTATGTGGATGTGTTGTGTTCACGGTGGAGTAAGGCATGAACGGTTTGATGTAGTTGCATGTGTGTGTGTGTGTGTGTGTGTGTGTGTGTGTGTGTGTGTGTGTGTGTGGTTATACGAGTATGTGGTTGTGTGTGGTTATGTATGTGTGTGTGGGGGGGTGTTGTTGGGTATGTGGATGTGTTGTGTTCACGGTGGTGTTAGGCCTGCACCGTTTGTTATGTGTTGTGTGTGTGTGTGTGTGTGTGTGTGTGTGTGTGTGTGTGTGTGTGTGTGTGTGTGTGTGTGTGTGTGTGTGTGTGTGTGTGTGTGTGTGTGTGTGTGTGTGTGTGTGTGTGTGTGTGTGTGTGTGTGTGTGTGTGTGTGTGTGTGTGTGTGTGTGTGTGTGTGTGTGTGTGTGTGTGTGTGTGTGTGTGTGTGTGTGTGTGTGTGTGTGTGTGTGTGTGTGTTAGTTCACTACACGTCAAACGACTTTGGTTATACATAAGAAGACGTGCTATTAAAGTTTGGGCACAACTATAATGCAATGTTCTATGAAGTCAACTATACTCATAATAACGCGACGCTTCGTCTCCTCTGTCTGTCTCCTTACCCTGCGTCTGTCTGTCTGTCTTCTGTCTGTCTCTCTCTTCCTGTCCCTCTATTGCAAACCACAAACTTCTCAACTCTCCACAACGTCCTAGATTATCATTGTATCACGCAGTATATTATTTTTTCATTGTTAAGTGGCCCAAATTTTCGTCCTTTTGCAGCTTACTTCACATGGGTCATTGGCAGAAACGGACAACGCTACGGCTCCCTTTCCATACCACTTTTTTGTGACTTACATTTTCTATCATTAATCTATTGCTACAACTCAGCATTCAGGTTGGAGGGATGGAAAATTTGGGCCAAGTTAGAGTAAAACGAGTACAGAATTAGCAGAAGCCAAATAGCATACCTTTGGAGGGTGCAGCGGGAACATGGCGAGATCGCAGGAAGGAGGACGACGGAGGGAAATCCAGCAAATCCAAGCAACAGCCTATGAAGTGACGCCAACAACACTCGTGTCTCACACTCGGTTCAAACGCCCGTCCACTTTAACACCTGTGGTTCTGAAGTATGATAAGAGAAAATAAAAACTTAAGTGCCAAATTCAAGTGTCAATGTAAGTGCCAACTTAACTGTGAACACAAGTGCCAACTCAAATGTCAACTTAAGTGCAAACTCAAGTGCCAAATAGTGTCAGCTCAAATGCCAATTCAAGTGCCAACTCAAGTGTCAAGTCACAACTCAAGGCCCAACTCAAATCCCAATACAAGGCCCAACTTAACTGTCAATTAAAGTGACAAATGAAGTGCCAACTCAAGTGGTGACTTAAATGCCAACTCAAGTGTTAAGCTCCGACTCAAGTGCCAACTTAAGTCCCAAAACAAGTGCCAACTTTACAATTGCCAACTTAAGTCCCAACTCAAGTGTCAGTTTAAATCCCATTTCAAGTAGCAACTGAAGTTCAAACTCAAGTGCCAAATCAAGTCCAAACACAAGTACCAACTTAAGTCCTAACACAAGTACGAACTCACGTCCTAACTCAAGCGCTACCTTAAGTCCAAACTCAA
>NC_136981.1:37500-57500 GCF_032717465.1 Coenobita brevimanus
GTAATAAAATGGATGAACTGAGGGCTTTAATTTGTACAGAGAAAATAGACATTGCCGTTATTAGTGAAACTTGGATGAATACAGACACTCGAGAATTTTTAGCAGAATATCAGATAAAAGGCTATAATATTTTTGTGTCAAACCGTCAGGGAAGAAAGGGGGAGGGGTAGCTATTTATGTAAAGGATTCACTAAACTGTTACAATAAAGCAGACATTAAAGTAAATAGGGACACAGAAAGTGTCTGGGTTGAAATTAGTAACAATAGGGAGAAATTAGTCTTAGGAGCAATTTACAGATCTCCAAAATTAAGTAGAGCTGATAGTAAATACCTCTGGGAGGAAATTAGGAAAGCATCACAGTCCAGCTTAGTAATAATTGTTGGGGACCTTAATCTGCCAAGGATAGATTGGAGAAATCAGACAGGAGATGCAGAGTCAGAGGAATTTCTAGAGGTAGTACAGGATAATTTCCTTTATCAGTATATCAGGGAGCCCACCAGAGGTAATAATATACTAGATTTGGTTTTAGCTAATAAAGAAAATATCATTAGCGATATAGAGGTTGGTGGACGACTTGGTAATAGCGATCATGAAGAAATTAAGTTCAAATTTATTTGGGATGTCTGTTCCACTGAAAATACCTCCACCGTTCCTAATTTTCGTCTAGGAGATTTCGATGGCTTAAGAGCTTATTTTCGAACGGTATTCCACAGGGAGATTAGCTATTTGAGGGAATGTCAGGTTAGTGGGGATCCCCAGGTCATAGGTCAGGCGAAGGAAGCACGTGGGGACGTCCGTCAGGTGTCTGTGAGTGGGGAGGTGGTAGATAGGAATGTAGTCCAGGTGACGGAAATTAACTCAGCTCCAGTACCAAACAGACGTTCGACCAGTGAGAAGTATAACGAGTTAATAAATATAATATACGGAGGCCAAGATAGATATATTCCTTCAAAACCGTTTAGAACTAACAATTCAGAACCAAGATGGTTAAACAACAGATTAAAATCTCTCATAGGCCAAAGGAAAGGAATATATAGAAAAATAAAACGTGGAGAGGAACACTTACGTAACCGGTACACAATTTTAAATAGAGAAGTAAAGAGGGAGATAAGAAAAGCAAAGAGAAGTTATGAAATTAAGGTTGCAAGTGAATCAAAAGTAAACCCCAAGGGTTTTTATCAAATGTACCGAACGAAAAATAAAGATAGAATAGGACCACTCAGAACAGAATCAGGTGACATTACCAGTGAAGATAAAGAAATGTGCTCCATCCTAAATAATTATTTCATATCAGTATTCACCAAGGAAAATCTAAGCCTGGTCCCTCAAGCAGCAAATATTTACCATGAGAATACGGAAAATATTCTTAGTAAAATAACCATTAGTAAGGAGGACGTATTGAAAGAAATTAACAAGTTAAAACCTCAAAAATCGCCAGGTCCGGACGATATATATGCAAAAATTATAAAAGAAACCAAAGAAGAATTATGTCAGCCACTTTTAACGTTATTTAATGACTCTTTAAGTTCAGGAGAAGTTCCAGAGGCGTGGAAATCCGCAAACGTAGTGCCCATCTTTAAAAAGAGTGATAAATCAGCTGCGTCGAATTATCGTCCGATAAGTCTAACGTCAATAGTAGGAAAAATGTTAGAGTCAATTTTGGCAAATAAGATTAGAGAACACTTAGAAAGATTTAATCTTATAAACGAAAGTCAGCACGGATTCAGGCAAGGACGATCCTGCCTCACAAATTTGTTGTCATTCTACTCGGAGGTCTATGAGGCAGTAGATAGCGATAAAGCTTACGATGTTATTTATCTGGACTTTAGTAAAGCTTTTGATAGAGTCCCACACGAAAGGTTAGTTAGAAAGGTTCGAGCACACGGTATAGACGGCGATATCTTAAAATGGATAGAATCCTGGCTGAAAGGACGAAAGCAGAGAGTATTAATAAATGGAACTAAGTCGGACTGGGGATTAGTAACTAGCGGTGTACCACAGGGTTCAGTACTCGGTCCCTTATTATTTATTATATATATAAATGATCTAGACTTAGGAGTCAATAGCAGAATCAGCAAATTTGCCGACGATACAAAAATAGGGCGTATCATTAACTCGACTGACGATTGCCATTACTTACAAAAAGACCTCGATACATTGTCCAAATGGTCTAAAACTTGGCAAATGGAATTTAACGTTGAAAAATGTAAAGTACTTAACGTAGGCAAGACCATTGGAGATACTAAATACAGCTTAGATAACAAAGAAATTAGCAAATCAGAATGCGAGAGAGATCTAGGAGTTATGATTAGTAACGACCTTAAACCTAGGCAACAGTGCATTAATGCGAGAAATAAAGCAAATAGGGTCCTAGGATTTATTTCGAGAAGCGTGAGCAATAGATCATCTAAAGTAATACTGAAACTTTATCTAGCATTAGTAAGGCCACATTTAGACTACGCAGTACAATTTTGGTGTCCTTACTATAGAATGGATATTAATTCGTTAGAAAATGTACAGAGAAGAATGACTAAAATGATACATGACGTCCGGAACCTGTCATATGAAGACAGACTGAAAAGACTAAGTCTGCATTCGCTAGAGAGGCGTAGAGTAAGGGGAGACTTAATTGAGGTTTTTAAGTGGATGAATGGTATAAATAAGGGAGATATTAGCAAGGTACTTAAAGTGAGCATACAGGATAGAACTAGAAATAATGGTTTCAAACTAGAAAAATTCCGTTTCAGAAAGGAAATCGGTAGAAATTGGTTTGGTAATAGAGTAGTAGACGAATGGAATAAGCTACCTAGTAAAGTAGTTGCTGCCTCTTCCATTGAGAGTTTCAAGCATAGGCTAGATAAGCATATGACAAATAAGGGGTGGATATAGAATAAAGAAAATATTATAACCAATACTAACTAAAAAATAAATTTTCTTTTCAGGTTACACTATGATAGTCTCTATTCTCCTTTCACACTTTCCTGTAAAATGTCCAAGCCAGTTTTTCTATACGGCGTGGTGTTCTTTCTGACTTTTTCCTGCCGGCTTCGGCTGGAGGGTTTGGAGGGCGGGGGAGAGCCTTCTTCTTTGCTATCCTTATCTCATTCTAGTAGTTTAGTTACTCTTCTAGGAGCTGCCTAGCATGGGCCAACCGGCCTACTGCAGTTATCCTCTCTTCTTATGTTCTTATGTTCTTATGTTCTTAAGCCAATTATTTTGCGTATCACACCTTATTGTTGATTTAAGTGCTATATTATTATCCGTTTAGTTTGCCTTAGTAACACACGAGGATACTTTGACCCATTAGGCAAGGTATTTAAGGAAGGTTTCAGGATGTATCGTCAGCCAGCACGAACACCACCTTTTGTAAAGTGTTGCCCTGCAGGGAGACACAGCCACGGAGGAGGAGGAGGAGGAGGAGGAGGAAGACAACGACGACGACGACGACGATGATGATAATGATGACACGCACGCACGCACATGCACCTGCGTTGACTGGAATATTAATATCCTCCAGTGTTCCGTGTTGTTGGAAGAGGTAGGCTCGGCAGGCAGTGAAGCAGACAGGGAGACAAGAGAAGCATGTAGACGCACGCTGAGACACTTTTGCATGTCCCGTCACCAGCATATGTTTTTACCAGACGTAAAGGCAAACACACGCACCCTAACACACTCCTGCATGTCCCGTCACTAGCATATGATTTTACAAGACGTAGAGGCAAGCACACGCACCTTGACACACTATTGCTACATGATTCTACAAGACGCACAGGCAAACACACGCACCTTAACACACACTAGCATGTCTCGTCACCAGAATATGATTTGACAAGGGGCGTAGAAGCATGAAAACATTTTCACACGTGTTTGTATGCACCATTTTAAGTCAGGGGTGTAATTTCTATATACAGCTGGTACTGTGTACTGGAAGAATATGGAGGATCAAATTTACAACAAGTAATGGAACTATATTAAGCAACAGTCCTCCAAAACAGTCTTTTTTTTTTTTTTTTTTTTTTTTAAGATAGCAATGAAACTTTAAAAAGGACGCGTTATCAAGACGGCGATCCGTAACATGGACTCTGTAAATGTTAACAAGAATCACAGACGCTAGCTGACAGGAGCAAGTGCTTGGCTTCGCGTGTAAACCACAACTGTCAACTCTCTCATCTTCCCTCACACAGACACGCCAGTTGTTACTCGTGCCCTGAGGTTGACTAACAAGAAAAATCTTGCATAAGGATGAAATAAACTGCTAAATCTGTCCTACGTTGTTGCTTTCCTGACTACGTGTAGACCACAACAGCCAGTCTCTCTCATCTTCCCTCACAAATACGCCAGATGTTACATTGTGCTCTTAGGTTGTCTGAAGAATAAAAGCTGCTTAGGGATGGAGAAATAATATAGCTAAATATGTCCAAGACTAATATCCAGTATCACCTAACGTTTGTGCGAGTGGCAGAGTTTAATAGTTATAAGGCATCTCTTGCTATTGCCCATTGTTATGTAAAATATTCTCTCCTCAGTCCCTACTTATCCTTTACCCCCTTCCCTCCTTTCCTCCATCTCTCCATTTCTCTCCCTCTCCCTCCATCTCTCCCATCGCTCTCCATTTCCCCCCTCCCTCCCCCCCTCCTTGCTCTCCCCTTTCACGTCGCTATTTTTGACAGCTGCCCATCTCACCCACGCCGGTATTCGTGACCTGTTTTCCTCTAAGCATCAAGCTCTGTTGGAATCATTCTCTATTGGTTCCTCGATATTTTGGCTACGAAATTCCCTCTGTATATCAGCGTCCTAACAAACCCAGGGCGCCTGTAATATTAAAACAATAATGCTTACCCCTTTCAATCTTATGACGAATTATTCACGCTGTCCCTAAAAGACTTTAGAGACTCTTCGGACTGTAGTTCTTATATATAGTCGTAGATATAGCCTTCATTAACCCCCTCTATTTTTTTCAGGCAGGGAAGAAGGAACTAATGGCCAGAAGCCGGCAAGCCTTTTACTACAGAAAATTGAAAATATTAAAACAAAACAAAGATGAAGTTAAGAAATAATTATGAGATGTAAATTAGAAAATGTCATGCTTTTGAAGGGGTTAACATCATTGCCTAGACTAAGCCTCGTCTTACTACAGGGCAATTTTTTCACTTTATAGAAACACCGTAATGGGTTAGTCTCAAAGAACGTCCTTCCTCTGAAAATTAGGAGTATTAACGCCATTACTTAATCTCCATGTTCTTAAGTTTTTATGCATTTCAAAAGTTTAGGACCCCAAACTGCACCGACAGCTTATATACCCTCTCCGGGAAAATGTTATTGAGTTGAAATTATACATATTAACAGTGACACCAGTTTTATTATACTCTAATGTGCTGATAGTGTGGCAACCAACATCCACTCCTGTAGTGCTGCCTAATTATATTTTCTGTCAACCCTCCTCTTCCTGTATCATTCATCCTTCCTGTCTAGCATTCTTTCTACTTCAGGTGAGTACAGTACATCGCTTAACAAGCTTAATGGTTCCCTGTAACCCTTTGTGCAACGCTGAGTGGTAACCATACACCCACATAACATGTGCAGCAGACTATGGTGCCCATGTTAAAAGTGTCATTCTAAATGTGGCATTTATCCATGTAATAAACCGATACTCTTCCGCACGCCTTGCAATGGCGGGGCGTCGTCTGCTGCAGGAGAATCACTTCACAGCATGGGAAAGTCATGTCTGACACGAATTACTTTACACGCCAGACATACAATATTCCTCAAATCAGGCCCCCCTGTTATAAGTGACAACAATTGTGGTAAGTCTGCATAGGTTAAAGAAAGTGAAAGAACAGTATTGGTTTACTAAGTTAATACAATACATTCACACCCACTACACGTAAAACTTCATTAACAGTGACAGTGTAAAGTGTACAGTGAATGACAACTTGTATACTCGACAGGTATTTTCATTTACATTCCATTATTTCAAAGTCCATAGTCTCAGTTTCTTCCAAATGTTTCCTGGCCATACTTTACTTTCTCCGGTTAACTTTGATTACTTTTATTTCCTATGTCCGTAGCTATTTCTTATATCTTCCACTTTATATTCCACCATATTTTATTCACTTTTTTTTCCATATCCATATGACAATGTTTTCACAAAGTTTTGTGGCAATATGCAAGTAAAATTTCACTACACTACAGCCGCCATCCTTATCCTTCTCTGCTCCCACAAACTGCTGCTGTCTGCGGCTGCGGTAGGCCACTTGCCGAGATGTTATTTAACATCGATAGTCTGGAATTCTTGAAGTAGACGGTATGAGAGGGACGAGAGAGAGATGAGGTGGGGATGTGTGTCCGTGAGTGCTGTGTGCCGGCTACTGCATTTACAGAGACCTCTCACCCATCCAGGTCACGTTGGTTTGGCAGTGACATCGTCCACTCACCAGTCTTCTGAACTCGACTGAGCAACCAAGGCACATGTGGAGTTTAAAGCATTATTAATACAATTTGGTAAAATGTAATTTGTAATATGTTTCAGACATTCAGCCACTCATTCCTCTCAGCCATACTCATTCCTCTTACGAGTTGAATATGAAAGAAAATAACTGGGGAAAACTTTCTATTCGATCCCAGACGAAGCACCGATAAAAATTAAATTTTGCAAACAGTGGACGAAATATATACTCAATGAAGAAACCACTTGTTTCACGAGGTACGTAAGAATTAACTTAGTTCTACACAAATAATACGAAAGTTTTTAGGAATTTAATGTCATGACAGTCAAGACAAACTACCCTGCAGGGGCGGTTGCTTGGCTCCAGTTGTAGTCTGCTCAGCTAGACACTGCGGGTTTAAACCAATACTTGTTAACGATTTTTTCTCGTCAAGAGGAGTTAAACGACTTTTTTAACCCTTCCAGAGCGACACTTGATCGAACCATAAAAGCTTTAATTGACCAAAACCCTATTCAGTCCGAGCTGACTGATGGGAAAAAAGGCAGACTAATACTGCAGGTACCAAAACAATGGAGGTAGTAATTAAGTGCAGTGAAGAGTCAACATTGTGCCAGCCACCGACCCAAGATGGTGGACATAATGTGGATATGGGGGTCAGAGGGTCAGGGTGTAGGAGAGAATATGGGAAAAAAAGAATGTTGGGAGATCAGAAATTGAAGATCATTACACACATACACACACACTAATGTTCATTGTCAAACAGACCAACAGGAGTACAACTTGAACTGAACAAGCTATCAGATGGTAGCTAAGGAAAACATGACGGTAAATACATAACCTAACTAATAAAATCAAAAATTGAAGCAAGTGACGAACACAGGTCACTTTTCAATAGAACCGAAAGTTTCCCTCACGAATCCTTTATTTTCGTCAATACCTTGATGTAAAAGTACCTATAAATCTAACTAACCCCGTTGTCAGTCCTTAATCTTGCAGTTTAAAGCCACTGCTCCACGATATGGAAAAATACAGGGGACAAGGGAAGGGGCTATGCTGCACCGCGCCTCTCATCACTACTAGCCAATTCCCACCAAACCGTACCCACTCCCTGGATGACCTACCCCACTCGTCGTTATTGCTACAGCCCAGCACTTTCCTACGAACAACCCCCAAAACAAAAACCACCCCCCTCTATATGTGGCTGTCGTAACAATGATTAATATATACATAAACATTTCAGCTGTACACATGAATTAAATGCAGATTTACAAATATTCAACCACCAGTGTCACTCAAATCTCTCCTATCACCTATTCTTAAAACTCTCACTATCAAATTTAAGTCCAAAATAAAGCTGTACAAGTAGTAAATATAGAACATACCTCCATAAATGGTTAATATCCGACTACCACCTTCCCACTAGATACATCAAGCTTTAGTTCAACGGCTGGATCCACTGTCGATGTCCTCTAACGTCAGTCACTAATTTCTCCAACTTACTCCCTCACGTATGGACTCTGGTCTAGCGCCGTGCAAGGTTATTCACGTCCCATTGTTCCTGGTTAACTAACTAATTTCATGCAGGTTTATTTCACCTCGACTCTGAATGAAGCACCACAGCTTCACGAAACCATGAATATCAGTATGAAGTACTCGACTCCACGGAGGAGAAAAGCTACGGAGTAACGACTCAACGTTAAAACTGCGAGGCCATTACCTTCACGCCATCTAGTGCACAAGCGAGATAAGGGAGAACGGGATATAAGAACATAAGAACATAAGAAGAGAGGATAACTGCAGTAGGCCGGTTGACCCATGCTAGGCAGCTCCTAGAAGAGTAACTGAACTACTAGAATGAGATAAGGACAGCAAAGAAGAAGGCTCTCCCCCGCCCTCCAAACCCTCCAGCCGAAGCCGGCAGGAAAAAGTCAGAAAGAATACCACGCTGTATAGAAAAACTGGCGTGGACATTTTACAGGAAAGTGTGAAAGGAGAATAGAGACTATCATAGTGTAACCTGAAAAGGGAAAATTATGAATTAGTATTGGTTATAAGATTTTCTTTTTTCTATATCCACCCCTTATTAGTCATATGCTTATCTAGCCTATGCTTGAAACTCTCAATGGAAGAGGCAGCAACTACTTTACTAGGTAGCTTATTCCATTCGTCTACTACTCTATTACCAAACCAATTTCTACCGATTTCCTTACTGAAACGGAATTTTTCTAGTTTGAAACCATTATTTCTAGTTCTATCCTGTATGCTCACTTTAAGTACCTTGCTAATATCTCCCTTATTTATACCCTTCATCCACTTAAACACCTCAGTTAAGTCTCCCCTTACGGTTACGGGGTAGACTATGTTTAGATTATGAATCGGGAATATATAAGCCTTCCACGTGACACTAAGTTAGTCTTAAATAATTATATTGTGCATGAGCATCCTTCACCATTGATAACATGAGGCTGATGAATAGCGACCCATATAACGTATTTTGAGACAAAGATTCATTCCAGTGATAAAAGTCTCTGATCTGGAATATATTGGATGTATTAATAATACAGACAAGAATATTATAGTGTATTTATTGAGTATATAGATGTACATGTTAGGTTACATTATTATCCCGGAAACATTCACACGGGCAACACAAACCCATAGCCGTTTGTTGTGTTAGCTCTGTTAATCCTAAGTATCAGGTGGATTGGACTGGACAAAATGCCTTGCCATTGTTTTCAGACGCACTTCTACCACATTCCTGTGGATATCTATATACATGTGGATATCTGTATATCTATATCGGCATCTGTCTCTCTATCTGTCCATCTATCTTTCTATTTGCGAGTGAATCACTTAATAACACGCGATTCATAAATACTGTATGCTAATACTCACAGGGAAAAAGAATACCCGAAATATCCCATGTGCTTCGGCTATTTCCTGTTTCCTTTTCCCTGTGGATATCATCCCTCTCTCTCTCTCTCTCTCTCTCTCTCTCTCTCTCTCTCTCTCTCTCATATATATATATATATATATATATATATATATATATATATATATATATATATATATATATATATATATATATATATACATACAGTATTTTACATGGCTCTTACCTGCATATAATAGTAATTTCCCGTTATCGGTATACCAGTAATACCCTTTAATAATAGATGATGCATATCTTCACTGTCATTTTCACAAGATCAATAATACGGCACCATATATGAATATTGTCAATCAATATTGATTGTGTGAGGGCCGGTATATAATATCCTGCGTTGCCAGTGTGGCGGTATTACCTCAGCAAGTTCACATGTCCCTTATCAATGCCCAACGTATCCTTTATCATACGTGTAATGAAACATAGTAATTTCTACAGATTTCTATATTAGGCGTACGTGCCGAGGCCCAGTTTCAGCTGTTGACGTCTTAATCTGCACCAACATTTATGACCGTAGTACAACTGTTTATGCATAACAGTTTGTTACATCTGTTTTACGCACCCCTTTTTGTCCTTTGGGAAGAAACGAAACCGTAGGTTAGTTCCAGTTAGTGGGTTTTTCCCACAAACAACACAGCGGTGTCCAGGGTTTAGAGCCATGTTTATTTGTACCGCCACGCCCCCTCACATCCCGCCTGTCAACTTATGTAAACAAACAGACGACACACCGGCGACCACAATGCCATCTGTTGACCAAGCCAGCTCGTTGCATTGGTCTCGTGTTCGCCCGTAAGAGTCCGTGACTCGACTCTCACGATGGCCATTTTGTTTTTAACTCTTCCAACTGTGAATTTCTGGCTTCGAATCACGCACGCACACATGCACATACACACACACGTACACACACACGTACACATACACATACATACATATATATACATATAAGCACACACATACACACACGCACACCACACACGTGTTTGTATGTGTATGTATGTATATATGCATGCATGTGTGTGTGTGTGTGTGTGTGTGTGTGTGTGTGTGTGTGTGTGTGTGTGTGTGTGTGTGTGTGTGTGTGCAAGCTAAAATCAAGTAGTAGCAGTAGCAGTAGTAGACCCTACCTCAACACTGTTCCTGTGGCACTGTCTTTGATGCAAACCATGCAATGGTGTGCAAGAAGGCAGGCTGTGTGTACGCGACGTCACTGCCAAAATGCTGCAGGAAATATGCCATGATGTCACCACAGAGCCAGCTGTGCTGCCCCTAGACGGCGAGCACTTCACCCACAGAACAGCAAACACATCAAATGATGCCAGAGTGGATGTCAGTGCTGCAGGTTTGCGGACACGTGGGCAGAGGGCTTTCTTCAACATTTGGATAATTGATCCTATGGCAGCATGTCATCGTGAACTGTGTCTCGAGGCTGCACACAAAAGGAATTAACAAAAAAAAAAAAAAAAACACAGACTATCAAGAAAGGATCTAACTTTCGCACCACGTTGGATTCACTGCCTTTGTGTTCACAACATCAGGTGGGACGGGTCCAGAGGCAAGCATATTCTCTCGAGACTGGCAGAGATTCTTTCTAAGAAGCGTCAACGTCAGAGTTCCGTTATGGCCTGGATGAGGTGTCAACTGTCCTACTCCCTTGTGAGGTGTGCACTGCTATGTCTCAGGGGCACAAGACCATCAGCCCTCAGGCCTGTCTCTCTGGCAGGTATGGATTACGAAGCTACTGTGACTGAGTCACATTGACCAGCAACTCCAATAAATTAAAGTTTTTGTTGACACTGTACTACTAAAAAATATAGTAATAATAAAGTCTTTTGTGGTTGGTGGGGGCACTCCCCATCCACTCACTCGATGTAGTGCTGTTCTCGGATGCATGCCCATTCCTCTCTTCCTTTGTTCTTTCTATCGTTCCTCATCTGTCATTTTTTCCTTCATTCATTCCTCTTCCTTCTGTCTACGGGTGACTATACATTGTGTAACAAGCCAGATGGTTTCCTGTACACCAGGAAACCATTTACTACGCTGGGTGGTAACCATACAACCAAATTATGGCGCCTGATGGTTTAGTGGGCAATTAAGGCGCTCCAATCGGATTGAGCCGGTGCAAGTTAATATCCAAGGGATGGTTAGGGTTTAATGCTCACGTAATGTCACTCAGGGATGAGTGAGGCTGGTCATTCTCATCATAAATGTGAGGACCAATTTGCCTAGCTCCAGGCTCCTATGCTCCTCATGGGGCAACACAGGATTAGATGATGAATGAATGAATGAATGATGATAAAGTGTTGGCATATGGTTGGTAAGGACAGTGGCTGGTGTGTTTGGGGCCAACAGATTGTATTATGGTTAGTGATAACCTTCACATTACAACTCCAATGGTGAACTGTATTATGAGGCTGGCTGCTGAGCTGCACGGTATAATTCCCAAATGGATGGAGGTGATTTGCTGGTTGCATTATAGTAGTCTTAAAAAGTGCTGGTGGTGGTGGTGGTGGTGGTGGTGGTAGTAGTAGTTGTAGTAGTGGTAGCAGTAGTAATAGTAGTAGTAGTAGTAGTAGTAGTAGTGGTAGCAGTAGTAATAGTAGTAGTAGTAGTAGTAGTAGTAGTGGTAGCAGTAGTAATAGTAGTAGTAGTAGTAGTAGTTGTAGTTTTTTTTATTGAGAAGATGCACTCAGCAGGTTGGTGATGTTTGGCTGAATGCAACACGTCCAAAGAACATCATTGTATTGCAAATAAGTCCCAGTAATTCTCAGACATACCATGTTACTTGGACAGGTTGCATTCAGCCATCACCACCAACCTATTAAGCGCATCTTTGCCTCGATTTAAAAAAAAAAAGTATAGTAGTTGTAGTAGCGGTAGCAACAGCATCATCAGTAGTAGTAGTAGTAGTAGTAGTAGTAGTACATCATCACCATCATCATCAGCATCACCATCACAATCATCATCATCATCATCATCACCATCATCATCATCATCATCATCATCATCATCACCATCATCATCATCACCATCATCATCATCACCGTCATCATCATCATCATCATCACCATCATCATCATCACCGTCATCATCATCATCATCATCATCACCATCATCATCACCATCATCATCATCACCATCATCATCATCATCATCATCATCATCATCATCATCACCATCATCATCATCATCACCATCACCATCATCATCACCATCATCATCACCATCATCACCATCATCATCACCATCATCACCATCATCTTCTCTTCTTCCTCTTCCTTCTCTTCTTCCTTGTCTTCTTCTCCTCCTCCTTTTGTTCTTCCTCCTCCTCCTCTTCTCCGTCTTCTCGTTGTTCTTTGTTCATCTTATCTTTTTCTTGTTTTTGTTCATCTTCTTCGTGTTCTTCTCCCTCTTCTTTCTTTTGAATGCTAAGTTGGAAGAACAGATAAACACCATGTGATGCTAGTCACGAAGAAGTGCTATGGGAAGGATAGAGAGGTTTAGTATTGTCTTTTGCCAGTGAGCTACGTGAAATAAACTGCAAAAAGACGAAATTCTGGGCCAAGTGAAGGTGAAAGGACTATTAGCAGATTAACACTAAATGATGAAGAAAAAAGAATTCCAATAATAATCAGACAATGCGTGTGGTGGAGGAAATCACAAGAACTGCAGTGAGGAAAGTGACACCAGAAAACTGGCAAAAATGTATGGAGCATACGAGAAAGCTAGAACAGGAATATATCAGAAATGACATTGTGCGCAATCACATGGTCGAAGAATTCGTCATTAACGTGGCGAATGATTCCACCAGTGAAGAAGAAGGTTTAGATGAGGGAGACATGAATATCGAGTGATATATATATATATATATATATATATATATATATATATATATATATATATATATATATAGAGAGAGAGAGAGAGAGAGAGAGAGAGAGAGAGAGAGAGAGAGAGAGAGATTGTATTTTCAATGTAAATTTTAGAATATAATGAATATTTATTAAGGAAATGCTACTGTTGATCCTTCGATCAGTAATACTATTGTAAATCAGTTTATGTTTTTTCATAACATTTTTTTTTCATAAAGAATAGTAATAAAACAATAAAATAAAATAATATTTCTTCATCTTTCATGGCTATTTCATTGGCTTCCTTACCCTAACCCTCCCCACATTCCGACCCGGGCCACTCCCATCCTCCATCCCTCCTCATATGGACCGATATCTGGGCACACCACCCCCCCTGGACTCAAAACATCATCCTTCCTGCCTTCCTATCCATCCCCATCCCCTCTCTTCACCCAGCTTCTTGCCCACATACACAACATTTGCACACACACACACACACACACACACACACACACACACACACACATACATACATACATACATACACACACACCTGAGCTGGGATCGGCAATCCGTTTCCCATCGTGACCTCTATTTCCTTACCCAACATTCCTTCCCTCTCCTTAAGGTCTTCCCACTTCACCTGTCCCTTGTTTCTCTCCGTCTTTGTGCCGTGATTAGAAATCTGGACATAATAGGGTTGAGACTGAATGGCTTGTTCTTTGTTACTTTGTTAAAACGATAAATATAAACAAACACGTTTGTTTAAATAACTGACGACCTACCAAAAAATCTATCATTCTATCAGAATATATATATATATATATATATATATATATATATATATATATATATATATATATATATACAACTTAGAACTATAAAACTTAAATGTAAACTTCAGGAAATGGGACCCCCCCTTAAAAAATTCCTTGGTGCGCCCCTGCTGGGCACTGATAGATAAATAGAGACTTCACATTGTTTTATTACTTAAGCGTCGTGTGTGTGTGTGTGTGTGTGTGTGTGTGTGTGTGTGTGTGTGTGTGTATGTTTTTTCATAGTGATAGCTGAGTAGCCTACTGTATAGTCTCACCAATCTAAAACCAAGGTTTGGGTGGGGTCTGGCGCTGGGTGCACCCATGCCATACTTCCTAAACGAGGGATGAGTAGATTCTGTTATATATGTAATAGGCATCACAGATAGGTACACACATACTAATACAATATAAACGTAAGTATTCTAGCATACCAAAGGAAGGTAAACTTGTAATGTATATGGCTCTTGTACATCAATAAAGAAACGTGGCATACATATTTTACAGTGGTGCTGAAAAAAATGTAGTTACTTTTACCGACTTTCACGGTAGTTCTAAGTTGGGTAAGTAATGTAACAATTACGTTTATAATATAATTTGAAGGAATCAGTAGAACATACGCTATTTTCTTAATAGAAATAAATAAGTTAAAACACTCACGAGCGGCAACATCCAGGCCCATACTGGGAATTGATCCATTGGAGGGAGATTTAAGCTTCTGTCACGTGCTTCCACTGTTCACTTTCTGTTATATATATAACTTAAATTATATTTATGACTTAAATTAGTTTGTCTTTACACACACACTCATACACACACACACACACACACACACAGAAGTGGGTGAAGTCATGTCAGGCCAGGTGGCGAGATGTGAGCGGACGAACTCTAACGGTGTCAGGTCAGCCACTAGCCAATCAGAGTATAGGAAACAAGGCAACGCTGTACGCCGGGAAATCCCCGGCTAGACTCCACCCAAACCTTGGTTTTAGATTGGTGAGACTTTAGGGAAGAGGAGGGATCGGATTAACGGGATGGGGGGAGGGGGATTCCACCAGTGAAGAAGAAGGTTTAGATGAGGGAGACATGAATATCGAGTGATAGAGAGAGAGAGAGAGAGAGAGAGAGAGAGAGAGAGAGAGAGAGAGAGAGAGAGAGAGAGAGAGAGAGAGAGAGAGAGAGAGAGAGAGAGAGAGAGAGAGAGAGAGAGAGAGAGAGAGAGAGGGAGATTGTATTTTCAATGTAAATTTTAGAATATAATGAATATTTATAAAGGAAATGCTACTGTTGATCCTTCGATCAGTAATACTATTGTAAATCAGTTTATGTTTTTTCATAACGAATAGTAATAAAACAATAAAATAAAATAAAATAATTTTTCTTCATCTTTCATGGCTATTTCATTGCTTCCTTACCCAACCCCTCCCCACATTCCGACCCGGGCCACTCCCATCCTCCATCCCTCCTCATATGGACCGATATCAGGACACTGACAGATAGAGGCTACACATTGTTTTATTATTTAAGCGTCGTGTGTGTGTGTGTGTGTGTGTGTGTGTGTGTGTGTGTGTGTGTGTAGAGGAAAGAAAACGGAAGAGGGAAGGAGGAAGGTCCAGAATCCCGAGGGGACCTCTTAATCCTTCACACGGTCACTCGTGTTCCGATTTTGGCAAAGGCTTTGTAAAATTCTCTCCTTCATGTTTCCTGAGAAAGGGTATAGTCACGAAGAAGTGCAGTGAAAACTATGGAAAGTCTTATAGTCTCTCTCTCTCTCTCTCTCTCTCTCTCTCTCTCTCTCTCTCTCTCTCTCTCTCTCTCTCCTCTCTCTCTTAGGTGAAGGGACTATTAGCAGACAGACAAGAAAAGTGGTGGTGATGATCACAGCGAAGCACGGTTAATTAGTTAATTATAAACAAGAACTGACGACCGCATAATATAGATAGATAGACAGATAGATAAACAGAATGTAGCCTTTAACGAGACTGACTTGTTGTGTGACCTGCAATTCTGACTTAGATCTGAATGGCTTAAATCCTGCGACATTTACAGCTTTCTCACTTTCCTTAATTGGCTGCCTTTGTTGCTGATTCTGTACTCTCTCTCTCTCTCCTTTTTTGTTCATCTTGTTCACTCTCAACTGATATGAGAGAGAGAGAGAGAGAGAGAGAGAGAGAGAGAGAGAGAGAGAGAGAGAGAGAGAGAGAATTATGGGATGGAAGAAGTTAATAATAATCTGACTCACTTCCTCACGAGAAAGAGAGAGAAGAGAGAGAGAGGGGGGGGGGTCGTAGGATAGACAGCATGGAGGTAGGAACATAAGAACATAAGAAGAGAGGATAACTGCAGTAGGCTGGTTGGCCCATGCTAGGCAGCTCCTAGAAGAGTAACTGAACTACTAGAATGAGATAAGGACAGCAAAGAAGAAGGCTCTCCCCCGCCCTCCAAACCCTCCAGCCGAAGCCGGCAGGAAAAAGTCAGAAAGAACACCACGCCGTATAGAAAAACTGGCGTGGACATTTTACAGGAAAGTGTGAAAGGAGAATAGAGACTATCATAGTGTAACCTGAAAAGAAAATTTTTTTGAATTAGGTGGAGTCGGCAGGGCTCGTTAATCCCGGGGAGTGAGGTGAAGCCGCTGATGTGTCATCCAGACGCCTCCAATATGGCGGATACCAAGATGACATACCCGTATGTACAGGATTTCCACGCACTGCTTGCCGTAAAAAACAAAGGAAATTAATCATTTCCATCAAAAGATACATTTGCCATATGCATTTTGTGTGAAAGGATATTCAGAGAAACAGTTTTGCTAAGTGGTGGGTCAATACTCAAAACTGTTTAACTATGCTTGTCATGCTATTGTTATCCGTGTCTTATCTGAGCTGCAGAACAAAACTATATTTTCAATTAGAAAGTTACATGGCTGCATGTGACCCTCTTCATAACCACCTACTATTGCTAATCAACGCGGTTGCTGGCACCTATTTACAGGTGAGGTATTCCTATGCAGGAAAACAGTTCACAGCAAGAAACACTGCTGTGAAAGCTTTAAAAGTAGAAATACGATGAATTAGTTAGTGTTTGTTAGTGGCATATAAATATGTAAGCAAAGGAACATCAGTAAATTGGTGGTAGCCTGTATAAAGCTTGTAATGTCGCTAAATTGGTTCCTGTATCGTTTTAGTATGCAGAAAAACATAATATAACTAAAATATTAGTTATTTACCAAATAAATCTACCGCATCAGTAAGTGCAATCAATAAACAGTACCATCATTAGGGGCAAGGAGTGTCCTGGTGGTAGTAACAAAGGTGGTAGGCGTGGGCTGTCACCTGGGTATCCGCCATATTGAAGGCGTCTGGATGACAGATCAGCGGCTTCACAATCAGGTCCTGAGGTCGTCTCCACCTCATTCCTACCTCCATGATAGAAAGAGTTAATATTCTGACTCACTTTCTCACTATCTTTCACGCCACTCATTCTCCTTCTTTCCCCTCACTCCCGCGTTTCCGCCTCACCTCTTTCAATCGATTCTTGATCTGTCATTTTAATCTCTCTCTCTCTCTCTCTCTCTCTCTCTCAGCAGTGCGGAGCTTCACCACGGTGTTGCCATACGCAGGGCTGCAAATATCCTACATATTTTCAAAACCTTATCCCATCTATCCCTTCCCCAGCTCCTCAACCTACCAATAGACACTCAAAATAGATCCAAATAAATCAATAGACACAAGCGGGTAGATAGAAAAGAGTGATAGAGAGTGAGAAAAGGAAGTAGGCGGAGCAATATGGCTGCCGCGGCTGTTTACACTGGCTCAGCCAATCAGCGTCCGCCTCCCTCTGCCCTCAGCACCAGCCGCCCTCTGATTGGCTGGCCAGGAGAGAGAGAGAGAGAGAGAAACATTCTTTGTACAGTTTGTAACGGTAGTAGTGGTATTGGTGGTAGCAGACTAGCAGTAACAGTAGTAGTGGTGGTGGTGGTGGTGGTAGCAGACTAGCAGTAATAGTAGTAGTAGTGGTGGTGGTAGCAGACTAGCAGTAATAGTAGTAGTAGTGGTGGTGGTAGCAGACTAGCAGTAATAGTAGTAGTAGTGGTGGTGGTGGTGGTAGCAGACTAGCAGTAACAGTAGTAGTGGTGGTGGTGGTAGCAGACTAGCAGTAATAGTAGTAGTGGTAGTGGTGGTGGTGGTAGCAGACTAGCAGTAATAGTAGTAGTGGTGGTAGCAGACTAGCAGTAATAGTAGTAGTGGTGGTGGTGGTAGCAGACTAGCAGTAATAGTAGTAGTAGTGGTGGTGGTGGTGGTGGTAGCAGACTAGCAGTAATAGTAGTAGTGGTAGTGGTGGTGGTGGTAGCAGACTAGCAGTAATAGTAGTAGTGGTGGTGGTGGTAGCAGACTAGCAGTAATAGTAGTAGTGGTAGTGGTGGTGGTGGTAGCAGACTAGCAGTAATAGTAGTAGTGGTGGTAGCAGACTAGCAGTAATAGTAGTAGTGGTGGTGGTGGTGGTGGTAGCAGACTAGCAGTAATAGTAGTAGTGGTAGTGGTGGTGGTGGTAGCAGACTAGCAGTAATAGTAGTAGTGGTGGT
The DNA here is from genome assembly GCF_032717465.1 of Coenobita brevimanus. Taxonomy (NCBI): domain Eukaryota; kingdom Metazoa; phylum Arthropoda; class Malacostraca; order Decapoda; family Coenobitidae; genus Coenobita; species Coenobita brevimanus. Next base: position 56,140 of record NC_136981.1, read on the forward strand.
GGTGGTAGCAGACTAGCAGTATTAGTAGTAGTGGTAGTGGTGGTGGTGGTAGCAGACTAGCAGTAATAGTAGTAGTGGTAGTGGTGGTGGTGGTAGCAGACTAGCAGTAATAGTAGTAGTGGTGGTGGTAGCAGACTAGCAGTAATAGTAGTAGTGGTGGTGGTAGTGGTGGTAGCAGACTAGCAGTAATAGTAGTAGTGGTGGTGGTGGTGGTAGCAGACTAGCAGTAATAGTAGTAGTGGTGGTGGTAGTGGTGGTAGCAGACTAGCAGTAATAGTAGTAGTGGTGGTAGCAGACTAGCAGTAATAGTAGTAGTGGTGGTGGTAGCAGACTAGCAGTAATAGTAGTAGTGGTAGTGGTGGTAGCAGACTAGCAGTAATAGTAGTAGTGGTGGTGGTAGCAGACTAGCAGTAATAGTAGTAGTGGTAGTGGTGGTGGTGGTAGCAGACTAGCAGTAATAGTAGTGGTGGTGGTAGCAGACTAGCAGTAATAGTAGTAGTGGTGGTGGTGGTAGCAGTAATAGTAGTGGTAGTGGTGGTAGCAGACAAGCAGTAATAGTAGTAGTGGTGGTGGTGGTTATAGTCCTCTGATTAAATACATAGATGAGTTATTCCCTCTCCCCCTCTCTTTCTCTTTCCCTTTCCCTCTCTTTCTCTCATCCTCCTCCCTTCGTCCTTTCTCTCCTTCTCTCTGTCTTTTTCTCCCTTCCTATCCCTTTCCCTCCCTCTTATCTCCCTGTAACTTCCTCCCTTCCTCGTCCACTATCCATCCCTCCCTTCTTTATCAGTTTTAGTCTATCTCCCCACGCTCTCTCTCTCTCTCTCTCTCAGCTGAATAAAATCGTCTGGTAGAGGCCATAGTCGTGTAGGGGTTAATGAAGCCTGTAGCCAACCCCTTCACCTCGATAAATAGCTCCTTATCTATCTATCTGTCTATATCTATCCCTCTGCCTCTCTATCTATCCATCAATCTATCTGTCCACCCGTCCATCTATCTATTAATCTGTACCTATATCGACCCATCCATTTATCTGTCTATCCATCCATTCATCTATCTATCGATCTATATGTCTGTCTATCTATCTGTTATCTCTACCCATCCATCCAACCATCCATCTATCTATCTATCTATCTGTCTATATCGACCCATCCATCCATCTGTCTATCTCTACCTATCTATCTGTCTATCTATCTATCCATGTATCTTCTCGTAGCTATCGATCTACTTATATGTTTGTCTAGATTATCTATCAGTCTCTATCTATCTATCAGTCTATCTATTGCCAGACGCCTTAATCCCCTAAGGGCTGGCCACAAACAAATCACCTCCACGTTCTACCATGTCGTCCTCATATCAGCTGA
>NC_136981.1:60000-67500 GCF_032717465.1 Coenobita brevimanus
GTCCGGACGATATATATGCAAAAATTATAAAGGAAACCAAAGAAGAATTATGTCAGCCACTTTTAACGTTAATTAATGACTCTTTAAGTTCAGGAGAAGTTCCAGAGGCGTGGAAAACCGCAAACGTAGTGCCCATCTTTAAAAAGGGTGATAAATCAGCTGCGTCGAATTATCGTCCGATAAGTCTAACGTCAATAGTAGGAAAAATGTTAGAGTCAATTTTGGCAAATAAGATTAGAGAACACTTAGAAAGATTTAATCTTATAAACGAAAGTCAGCACGGATTCAGGCAAGGACGATCCTGCCTCACAAATTTGTTGTCATTCTACTCGGAGGTCTATGAGGCAGTAGATAGCGATAAAGCTTACGATGTTATTTATCTGGACTTTAGTAAAGCTTTTGATAGGGTCCCACACGAAAGGTTAGTTAGAAAGGTTCGAGCACACGGTATAGACGGCGATATCTTAAAATGGATAGAATCCTGGCTGAAAGGACGAAAGCAGAGAGTATTAATAAATGGAACTAAGTCGGACTGGGGATTAGTAACTAGCGGTGTACCACAGGGGTCAGTACTCGGTCCCTTATTATTTATCATATATATAAATGATCTAGACTTAGGAGTCAATAGCAGCATCAGCAAATTTGCCGACGATACAAAAATAGGGCGTATCATTAACTCGACTGACGATTGCCATAACTTACAAAAAGACCTCGATACATTGACCAAATGGTCTAAAACTTGGCAAATGGAATTTAACGTTGAAAAATGTAAAGTACTTAACGTAGGCAAGACCATTGGAGATACTAAATACAGCTTAGATAACAAAGAAATTAGCAAATCGGTATGCGAGAGAGATCTAGGAGTTATGATTAGTAACGACCTTAAACCTAGGCAACAGTGTATTAATGCGAGAAATAAAGCAAATAGGGTCCTAGGATTTATTTCGAGAAGCGTGAGCAATAGATCATCTAAAGTAATACCGAAACTTTATCTAGCATTAGTAAGGCCACATTTAGACTACGCAGTACAATTTTGGTGTCCTTACTATAGAATGGATATTAATTCGTTAGAAAATGTACAGAGAAGAATGACTAAAATGATACATGACGTCCGGAACCTGTCATATGAAGACAGACTGAAAAGACTAAGTCTTCATTCGCTAGAGACGCGTAGAGTAAGGGGAGACTTAATTGAGGTGTTTAAGTGGAGGAAGGGTATAAATAAGGGAGATATTAGCAAGGTACTTAAAGTGAGCATACAGGATAGAACTAGAAATAATGGTTTCAAACAAGAAAAATTCCGTTTCAGTAAGGAAATCGGTAGAAATTGGTTTGGTAATAGAGTAGTAGACGAATGGAATAAGCTACCTAGTAAAGTAGTTGCTGCCTCTTCCATTGAGAGTTTCAAGCATAGGCTAGATAAGCATATGACAAATAAGGGGTGGATATAGAATAAAGAAAATCTTATAACCAATACTAATTCATAATTTTTCCTTTTCAGGTTACACTATGATAGTCTCTATTCTCCTTTCACACTTTCCTGTAAAATGTCCACGCCAGTTTTTCTATACGGCGTGGTGTTCTTTCTGACTTTTTCCTGCCGGCTTCGGGTGGAGGGTTTGGAGGGCGGGGGAGAGCCTTCTTCTTTGCTATCCTTATCTCATTCTAGTAGTTCAGTTACTCTTCTAGGAGCTGCCTAGCATGGGCCAACCGGCCTACTGCAGTTATCCTCTCATCTTATGTTCTTAAGTTTTCCCTTCATATGCATGTTTGTTGTTGTCTGTCTATCTGTCTATTGCCAGACACCTTAATCTCGTAAGGGGTGGCCACAAACAAATCGCCTCCATGTCACCCTGTCCCTCTGCCATTTCATTGCCCTGCTCCCAGATCACACAGCCTTCTGCAGTTAAACTTGCTAGTTCATAGCGCTGTGTTCTGTCAGTGTCATATTCTGTGTTTATGTGCTTGTGTCTGCCTCCTTCTTCTGTTATGTTCTTTATGTGCTGTGTTCTGTCAGTGTCATATTCTGTGTTTATGTGCTTGTGTCTGCCTCCTTCTTCTGTTATGTTCTTTATGTGCTGTGTTCTGTCAGTGTCATATTCTGTGTTTATATGCTTGTGTCTGCCTCCTTCTTCTGTTATGTTCTTTATGTGCTGTGTTCTGTCAGTGTCATATTCTGTGTTTATGTGCTTGTGTCTGCCTCCTTCTTCTGTTATGTTCTTTATGTGCTGTGTTCTGTCAGTGTCATATTCTGTGTTTATGTGCTTGTGTCTGCCTCCTTCTTCTGTTATGTTCTTTATGTGCTGTGTTCTGTCAGTGTCATATTCTGTGTTTATATGCTTGTGTCTGCCTCCTTCTTCTGTTATGTTCTTTATGTGCTGTGTTCTGTCAGTGTCATATTCTGTGTTTATATGCTTGTGTCTGCCTCCTTCTTCTGTTATGTTCTTTATGTGCTGTGTTCTGTCAGTGTCATATTCTGTGTTTATATGCTTGTGTCTGCCTCCTTCTTCTGTTATGTTCTTTATGTGCTGTGTTCTGTCAGTGTCATATTCTGTGTTTATGTGCTTGTGTCTGCCTCCTTCTTCTGTTATGTTCTTTATGTGCTGTGTTCTGTCGGTGTCATATTCTGTGTTTATATGCTTGTGTCTGCCAACCTTCTCCTGTTATGTTCTTTATGTGCTGTGTTCTGCCAGTCTGTGCTTGTGTCTGCCTCCTTCTCCTGTTATGTTCTTTATGTGCTGTGTTCTGCCAGTCTGTGCTTGTGTCTGCCTCCTTCTCCTGTTATGTTCTTTATGTGCTGTGTTCTGTCGGTGTCATATTCTGTGTTTATATGCTTGTGTCTGCCTCCTTCTTCTGTTATGTTCTTTATGTGCTGTGTTCTGTCGGTGTCATATTCTGTGTTTATATGCTTGTGTCTGCCAACCTTCTTCTGTTATGTTCTTTATGTGCTGTGTTCTGCCAGTCTGTGCTTTTGTCTGCCAACCTTCTTCAGTTATCCTCTGTTATGTTCTTCTCTTGACTCAGTGCTTAGCCAGTTTTTTAACTCATGGCTGGTGCTCTGTTCAGTTAAGGCAGCTCCCTAACACCTCTTCCCAAGCAATTTATTTTTATTTTATTTTTTTAATAACAGAACAGAGGAAGGAAAAACGAATAAAAAAAAATAATCCATCCACCATATTACTGGTGTCCTCCATTCATAAAATATCTGTAACAGTTGGACCTGAACAGCTGTGGGTTGAAGTTTGGAGGGAAACAACTCTGGGGAATGAGTTCCAGAGAGATGCAGTTCGGGGAATGAAAGAATTCTGATAGGCAGAAGTTGTGCAATATGGCTGAGTGACATTCCAGTCATGAGTGCTACCAGATGCTTATTACCCCTTGAATTATTTATATAATTCAAATATCACCATACTCTTCCTAAACAATGTACATAATCCTATTACCCCGCTGTATCCAAAAATAACTAGCTAAGGGCTAGGGAGCTTGCTTAATTGATGAGAATACAAGCCATGTGTACAGTAGCATGGCTCACCTCAGTTTGGGGATTCCTTCAGAAAAAGGATGGCATCATTATTTTGAATTGAGTGATTAAATCCTTCAGCATTTAGCTTCATGTATTGTTTTCACTTCACTCAGCTAGATATGAACTCAGGGGACTGGTGGTCAGCATCCCCTGAAAGGAGGATGGTGATCTGCCGCCAATATGCTCCTGTAGACAAGAAAGCAGGGAAGGGATAATAGATCAGGTAAATGAGAGAGCCTTGGTTAGTAGTGGGCAGTGGTGTTTAGCACAGGAGGCAGTCCAGCACCTGAGGCCCAGTGATGGGTTTTGCTGACCTTACACAACTCTTGTCTTTCTCTTACTGATGTGTGAACGGTGGCAGTTTGTGACCATAAACAGGAGAACGTTGATATATGTTGAAATAAACTGGTAAGGAAAGGTGCTTGGGTGTCTCCCCAACCAGTGGGAATATGACTAACACTTTGACTTAGTCACACTTGTGTAGGAGCTGCATAGTGGTGGTGGTGGTGATGATGATACTCGCTCACTTACTCACCCACTCACTCACTCTCTTATTCACTCACTCACTCACTCTTTTATTCACTCACTCACTCACTCACTCACTCTTTTATTCACTCACTCACTCACTCACTCACTCTCTTATTCACTCACTCACTCACTCTCTTACTCACTTACCCACTCATACGCTCTCTTATTCACTCACTCACTCACTCACTCTCTTACTTACTCACTCACTCACTCACTCACTCTCTTACTCACTCACTCACTCACTCTCTTATTCACTCACTCACTCTCTTACTCACTCACTCACTCACTCTCTTACTCACTCACTCACTCACTCACTCACTCTCTTATTCACTCACTCACTCACTCACTCTCTTATTCACTCACTCACTCACTCACTCTCTTATTCACTCACTCACTCACTCACTCACTCTCATATTCACTCACTCACTCACTCTCATATTCACTCACTCACTCACTCACTCTCTTACTCACTCACTTGCTCACTCTCTTACTCACTCACTCACTCATTCACTCACTCACTCTCTTACTCACTCACTCACTCACTCTCTTACTCACTCACTCACTCACTCACTCACTCTCTTACTCACTCACTCACTCACTCTCTTATTCACTCACTCACTCACTCATATTCACTCACTCACTCACTCACTCTCTTACTCACTCACTCACTCACTCTCTTACTCACTCACTCTCTTACTCACTCACTCACTCACTCTCTTATTCACTCACTCACTCACTCATATTCACTCACTCACTCACTCACTCTCTTACTCACTCACTCACTCACTCTCTTACTCACTCACTCACTCACTCTCTTACTCACTCACTCACTCACTCACTCACTCTCTTACTCACTCACTCACTCTCTTACTCACTCTTACTCACTCACTCACTCACTCACTCTCTTATTCACTCACTCACTCACTCACTCTCTTACGCACTCACTCACTCACTCTCTTACTCACTCACTCACTCACTCACTCTCTTACTCACTTACTCACTCACTCTCTTACTCACTCACTCACTCACTCACTCTCTTATTCACTCACTCACGCACTCACTCACTAATTCACTCACTCACTCTCTTATTCACTCACTCACGCACTCACTCACTCTCTAATTCACTCACTCACGCACTCACGCACTCACTCACTCACTCACTTTCTCATTTTCTCACTTCGATCTTGCTTACGGAGAACAAAAGAACACAGTAAAGAAATATAACAATAAAAAGGAGAGAGAGAGAGAGAGAGAGAGAGAGAGAGAGAGAGAGAGTATACAGGAGCACATAGGAAATAGATAACAAGAGGCCTATAATAATAATAATAATAATAATAATAATAATAATAACAATAATACCAATGATACTAATGATAATAATAATAATAATAATATAATAATAATAATAAATAAATAATAATAATATTAATAATAATAATAATAATAATAATAATAATGATGATACAAATAATAATAATAATAATAATGATGATGATGATGATACAAATGATAATAATAATAATAATAATAATAATAATAATAATGATGATGATGATGATGATGATGATACAAATGATAATAATAAATAATAATAATAATAATAATAATAATAACAACAATAATAGTGATGATGATGATACAAATGATGATGATGATAATAATAATAATAATAATAATAATAATAATAATAATAATGATGATGATACAAATGATAATAATAATAATAATAATAATGATGATGATGATGATGATACAAATGATAATAATAATAATAATAATAATAATGATGATGATGATGATACAAATGATAATAATAATAATAATAATAATAATAATGATGATGATGATACAAATGATAAAAATAATAATAATAATAATGATGATGATACAAATGATGATAATAATAATAATAATATTAATAATAATAATAATGATGATGATGATACAAATGATGATAATAATTATAATACTATCTATCTATCTATCTATAGCCCGACGCCCTAATCCCGCAAAGGGTGGCCACAGACAAAACGCCTCCAAGTCACTCTGTCACCCACCATTTGACTACCCTCCTCCCAACTCACCCCCCCCTCCCTCATATACCACTCAACTCCATCCCTCCACCTCATCCTCGGTCTACCCCTCCCTCTCCCTCCCTCCACCTCACCTACATACACCCTCTTAGTCAATCTTTCATTCTCCATTCTCTCCATATGTCCAAACCACCTCAGTGTATTTCTCCTAATCTCAACCACATCCACATCTACCCCACAACGTTCCTTCACTTCTTCATTCGTCAACCTATCCCTCCATGTCACTCCACATGCTCCTCTCAAGTAACTCATTTCCACTGCTCTCACTCTTGACTTGTTCCCCTCTTGCAAGGTCCACGCCTCGCTTCCATATGTCAGGGTAGGGATCACAATACTATCATGCAGAGACTTTTTAACTTCCATACTCACCTCCCTATTTCTCATCACTGTTTTCAGTGTACCAACAACCTTCCTTCCCTGCTGTACCCTTTCACGTACTTCATCCCCCAAAGTTCCATCCTTACTCATCACACTACCCAAGTACTTGAATGCACTCACATTCTCCATATCCTCACCATCCAACCTCACTGCACACTCTGTGACTTCATTCCTCTCAAACACCATAACTTTACTTTTGTTTACATTAACTTTCAGCTTCCTCCTCCTACACACTGTCCCAAATTCATTCACCAAACCTTGCAATTCCCATTCATCTTCACTCAACAATACTGTATCATCAGCAAACAGCAACACCGGAAGCTTCCAAATCCCACCCTCATTCATTAGGGCCAGCCCCACATCCACTGCCCTACCTTGCACCTCCTTTACAACCCCATCCATATATATATTAAACAGCCATGGAGACATCACACACCCCTGTTTCAGTCCCACATTGAGATCAAAGAACTCACTCAGCTCACCATCCACTCGCACCGTAGCCCTAGCTCCCTCATTGCATACTCTTTACAGCACTCAACAATTTCCCCTCCACTCCATATATTCTTAATACCTTCCACATACCTTGCCTATCTATTCTGTCATAAGCTTTCTCCAAGTCCATGAAGGCAGCATACACTCTCCTTCCCTTCTCTAGATACTTCTCCACTAAACATCTTAGAACAAATATCTGATCTACACACCCTTTTCCCTTCCTAAATCCCCCTTGTTCTTCTCCAAGTAGCTCCTCTGTCATATACCTAACCCTATCAATGAGTATTCTACCATATATTTTACCAGTCACACTAAAAAGGCAAATACCCCTATGGTTACCACATACTTATTATAATAATAATAATGATGATGATACAAATGATAATAATAATAATAATAATAATAATGATGATGATGATGATGGATACAAATGATAATAATAACAATAATAATAATAATAATAATAATAATGATGATGATACGAAT
>NC_136981.1:82500-107500 GCF_032717465.1 Coenobita brevimanus
TCCTCTTCTCCGTCTTCTTACTCTTCTCATTCCTCCTCTTCTCCGTCTTCTTGCTCTTCTCATTCCTCCTCTTCTCCGTCTTCTTGCTCTTCTCATTCCTCCTCTTCTCCGTCTTCTTGCTCTTCTCATTCCTCCTCTTCTCCGTCTTCTTGCTCTTCTCATTCCTCATCTTCTTCGTCTTCTTCTTCTCTTTCTTCCTCTTGAATGCTAAGTTGTAAGAAGAGATTAACACCGAACGATGCTAGTCACGAAGAAGTGCTATGGAAAGGACAGAGAGGCTTAGTAGCGTATTGTCCTTTGCCTGTGAGCTACGTGAAATAAACTGCAAAAGGACGGAAATCTGAGCCAAGTTAAGGTGAAAGGCCTGTAGCACATCAACACTAAATGATGCTAGTCACGAAGAAGTGCAGTGAACACTATGGAAGGCCTTAGTCTTGTCTTTTTGAGCCAAGTTAAGGTGAAAGAACTACACCAAATCAACACTATATGATGCTAGTCACGAAGAAGTGCAGTGAACACTTTGGAAAATCTTTGTTTTGTCTTCTCTCTCTCTCTCTCTCTCTCTCTCTCTCTCTCTCTCTCTCTCTCTCTCTCTCTCTCTCTCTCTCTCCTTATCATACCTGACCCCCTTAATTCTCTCTCTCTCTCTCTCTCTCTCTCTCTCTCTCTCTCTCTCCCCTTATCATACCTGACCCCCTTAATTCTCTCTCTCTCTCTCTCTCTCTCTCTCCCCTTATCATACCTGACCCCCTTAATTCTCTCTCTCTCTCTCTCTCTCTCCCCTTGTCATACCTGACCCCCTTAATTCTCTCTCTCTCTCTCTCTCTCTCTCTCTCTCTCCCCTTGTCATACTTGACCCCCTTAATTCTCTCTCTCTCTCTCTCAGCGTTGCGGGGCTTCACCACGGTGTTGCCATACGCAGGGCTGCAAATATCCCCACATATTTTCAAACCTTATTCCATCTATCCCTTCCCCAAACTCCTCAACTCACCAATAGACACTCACGATAGATCCAAATAGATAAATAGACACAAGCGGGTAGATAGAAAAGGTGATAAAGAGTGAGAAAAGGACAATAGTAAAGAGGCAGTAGGCGGAGCAATATGGCTGCCGCGGCTGTGTTTACACTGGCTCAGCCAATCAGCGTCCGCCTCCCTCTGCCCTTAGCACCAGCCGCCCTCTGATTGGCTGGCAGCTGTGAGGCCAGGCAGGAGGCAGGGAGGCATGACTCGAGGAAGGGAGGGGAGTACAATACTAATACTAATACTAATACTAATAATAATAATAATAATAATAATAATGTTTATTTCCACAAACAGTGGTTATTCATATAACAATGTGAGTTATATACACAATAATAGTACAAAGTGTACACGTGAAGATTATACACTGTAGATCAAAGCTGGGAATAGCGCCGCTACTATTTTAATAGCGATGGTGGTAACGCCATTACTTTTTTTTTGCCAGTAGCGGAACTGAGAGCGCCGCTACTTTTTGGCTGTACTCACGCGTTACCGCGCTGCTCGCTACTCACGCGACGAATACAGGTCCGGAGTCGTGAGTACATACAGATATGCCGACGGTTTGGTTGTATTTATTAATGACGAAAAATAATACTTTCGTCAATTCTGTCATTTAAGATGTCAGCTAGATGTAGGCAATGCTAACACACACACACACACACACACACACACACACACAAGCCTCTATCACCGTCACAAACTCCTGCTCTCTCTCCCTCACTCTCTCTTTCAGACTAATTCTTACTCACTACGTTATTATTTCGCAAGAGGATGTTACTTTCAGTTTAAAGTAATTATAAAAAAAACATTGCTATTGTATAAATAGCCTTTAAAAGAAAGCCCCAGTTCATTTTTACTTTCGTTTTCGTACATATCTTAAATAGGTATCATTGAAAATATAATAAATCTATATAATATGTATCAATGGTAGGCCACATTTTTTTACCTTTTATTTACGTATGTTACTTTCAGTAGGTATACTAGGTAACAGTGTAAAAGAACATTTGTTACATTATACAGTAAATAGCTTTTTCCTGTACCTTCGGCTCTAAGTTTCATTAAAGTGACACCGACATGTATATGATGTTTTATTTTCACTATAAGTATATACTGACATTACTGGTACACAACATAACCACTCACACTGACTAATATTATCAAAACAGTATATATTATAGTGTATTGCTATATCACAGATTTTTGTTAACTATTCCTTCGTGTACCTTTTTCTTATTCAAAGTAGCGGGAGCGGGAGCGCCGTTACATTTCGTATCAAGTAGCGAAACCAGTAACGCCACGACTTTTTCGGCAAGTAACGGGAATGGGAGCACCGCTACTTTTCATTAGAAGCGTTCCCAGCACTGCTGTAGATACGTTAGGGAGTATAATACAAAAGTGTATACAGTACCTGTAATTGTACTGTACAATTCTCAGTATATCAAATGTCATTACATTTGAAGTTTTAAAGTGTTATGTTTGTGAATTAGGATATCCCATTTTTGCCTCATATTTTACTAGTTTATTATTGTATAGCGTTATACAGTAAGATTATTGAGGGGTGTTTAGTAAGTGACTGTTAGGTCTATTTTTGAAAATGTTTAAACTATGTGATTCCTTGACATTTTCTGGCAGGTGGTTGCTGTTACTGCTAAGGATCTTGCACCTGAGTCGGTATTAACCTTAGCAACGAACAGATTATTTTTGTGTCTAGTAATACTTTGTGTCATGTTGTGTACCGATGGAAAAGACAGGAGACAGTCAGGGTAGAGATTAGCTGGATATTGGAAGACTGTGACAGCGATGGAAAAGACAGGAGACAGTGACAGCGATGGAAAAGACAGGAGACAGTCAGGGTAGAGATTAGCTGGATATTGGAAGACTGTGACAGCGATGGAAAAGACAGGAGACAGTGACAGCGATGGAAAAGACAGGAGACAGTCAGGGTAGAGATTAGCTGGATATTGGAAGACTGTGACAGCGATGGAAAAGACAGGAGACAGTCAGGGTAGAGATTAGCTGGATATTGGAAGACTGTGACAGCGATGGAAAAGACAGGAGACAGTCAGGGTAGAGATTAGCTGGATATTGGAAGACTGTGACAGCGATGGAAAAGACAGGAGACAGTCAGGGTAGAGATTAGCTGGATATTGGAAGACTGTGACAGCGATGGAAAAGACAGAAGACAGTGACAGCGATGGAAAAGACAGGAGACAGTCAGGGTAGAGATTAGCTGGATATTGGAAGACTGTGACAGCGATGGAAAAGACAGGAGACAGTGACAGCGATGGAAAAGACAGGAGACTGTGACAGCGATGGAAATGACAGGAGACAGTCAGGGTAGAGATTAGCTGGATATTGGAAGACTGTGACAGCGATGGAAAAGACAGGAGACAGTCAGGGTAGAGATTAGCTGGATATTGGAAGACTGTGACAGCGATGGAAAAGACAGGAGACAGTCAGGGTAGAGATTAGCTGGATATTGGAAGACTGTGACAGCGATGGAAAAGACAGGAGACAGTCAGGGTAGAGATTAGCTGGATATTGGAAGACTGTGACAGCGATGGAAAAGACAGGAGACAGTGACAGCGATGGAAAAGACAGGAGACAGTCAGGGTAGAGATTAGCTGGATATTGGAAGACTGTGACAGCGATGGAAAAGACAGGAGACAGTCAGGGTAGAGATTAGCTGGATATTGGAAGACTGTGACAGCGATGGAAAAGACAGGAGACAGTGACAGCGATGGAAAAGACAGGAGACAGTCAGGGTAGAGATTAGCTGGATATTGGAAGACTGTGACAGCGATGGAAAAGACAGGAGACAGTCAGGGTAGAGATTAGCTGGATATTGGAAGACTGTGACAGCGATGGAAAAGACAGGAGACAGTCAGGGTAGAGATTAGCTGGATATTGGAAGACTGTGCCAGCTGTGTCCAACTTTATCTTGTTTGGTGTGTTTAGCCATTACAGTTGTGTTAACATTGCAGTGACATGGTACAGTACATGGTACAGTACAGTACATGGTACAGTATAGTACATGGTACAGTACAGTACAGTACATGGTACAGTACAGTACATGGTACAGCACAGTACATGGTACAGTACAGTACATGGTACAGTACAGTACATGATACAGTACAGTACATGGTACAGTACAGTACATGGTACAGTACAGTACATGGTACAGTAATGTACAGTACATGGTACAGCACAGTACATGGTTCAGTACAGTACATGGTACAGTACAGTACATGGCACAGTACAGTACAGTACATGGAACAGCACAGTACATGGTACAGTACAGTACATGGTACAGTACAGTACATGGTACAGTACAGTACATGGTACAGTACAGTACATGGTACAGTACAGTACATGGTACAGTACAGTACAGTACATGGTACAGTACAGTACATGGTACAGTACAGTACAGTACATGGTACAGTACAGTACATGGTACAGTACAGTACATGGTACAGTACAGTACATGGTACAGTACAGTACATGGTACAGTACAGTACAGTACATGGTACAGTACAGTACAGTACATGGTACAGTACAGTACATGGTACAGTACAGTACATGGTCAGACTTCCTGGCTTTTCCATCGACAACTTAAGCAGTAAAATTGTGTAGTTTGTGTACACGTGAAAGTTGAGATGTACTGCAGTGCCACATATTACACTGCCGTAGTATACTTAGTGCCAGTGCCTGCAGTGCCACATATTACACTGCCGTAGTATACTTAGTGCCAGTGCCTGCAGTGCCACATATTACACTGCCGTAGTATACTTAGTGCCAGTGCCTGCAGTGCCACATATTACACTGCCGTAGTATACTTAGTGCCAGTGCCTGCAGTGCCACATATTACACTGCCGTAGTATACTTAGTGCCAGTGCCTGCAGTGCCACATATTACACTGCCGTAGTATACTTAGTGCCAGTGCCTGCAGTGCCACATATTACACTGCCGTAGTATACTTAGTGCCAGTGCCTGCAGTGCCACATATTACACTGCCGTAGTATACTTAGTGCCAGTGCCTGCAGTGCCACATATTACACTGCCGTAGTATACTTAGTGCCAGTGCCTGCAGTGCCACATATTACACTGCCGTAGTATACTTAGTGCCAGTGCCTGCAGTGCCACATATTACACTGCCGTAGTATACTTAGTGCCAGTGCCTGCAGTGCCACATATTACACTGCCGTAGTATACTTAGTGCCAGTGCCTGCAGTGCCACATATTACACTGCCGTAGTATACTTAGTGCCAGTGCCTGCAGTGCCACATATTACACTGCCGTAGTATACTTAGTGCCAGTGCCTGCAGTGCCACATATTACACTGCCGTAGTATACTTAGTGCCAGTGCCTGCAGTGCCACATATTACACTGCCGTAGTATACTTAGTGCCAGTGCCTGCAGTGCCACATATTACACTGCCGTAGTATACTTAGTGCCAGTGCCTGCAGTGCCACATATTACACTGCCGTAGTATACTTAGTGCCAGTGCCTGCAGTGCCACATATTACACTGCCGTAGTATACTTAGTGCCAGTGCCTGCAGTGCCACATATTACACTGCCGTAGTATACTTAGTGCCAGTGCCTGCAGTGCCACATATTACACTGCCGTAGTATACTTAGTGCCAGTGCCTGCAGTGCCACATATTACACTGCCGTAGTATACTTAGTGCCAGTGCCTGCAGTGCCACATATTACACTGCCGTAGTATACTTAGTGCCAGTGCCTGCAGTGCCACATATTACACTGCCGTAGTATACTTAGTGCCAGTGCCTGCAGTGCCACATATTACACTGCCGTAGTATACTTAGTGCCAGTGCCTGCAGTGCCACATATTACACTGCCGTAGTATACTTAGTGCCAGTGCCTGCAGTGCCACATATTACACTGCCGTAGTATACTTAGTGCCAGTGCCTGCAGTGCCACATATTACACTGCCGTAGTATACTTAGTGCCAGTGCCTGCAGTGCCACATATTACACTGCCGTAGTATACTTAGTGCCAGTGCCTGCAGTGCCACATATTACACTGCCGTAGTATACTTAGTGCCAGTGCCTGCAGTGCCACATATTACACTGCCGTAGTATACTTAGTGCCAGTGCCTGCAGTGCCACATATTACACTGCCGTAGTATACTTAGTGCCAGTGCCTGCAGTGCCACATATTACACTGCCGTAGTATACTTAGTGCCAGTGCCTGCAGTGCCACATATTACACTGCCGTAGTATACTTAGTGCCAGTGCCTGCAGTGCCACATATTACACTGCCGTAGTATACTTAGTGCCAGTGCCTGCAGTGCCACATATTACACTGCCGTAGTATACTTAGTGCCAGTGCCTGCAGTGCCACATATTACACTGCCGTAGTATACTTAGTGCCAGTGCCTGCAGTGCCACATATTACACTGCCGTAGTATACTTAGTGCCAGTGCCTGCAGTGCCACATATTACACTGCCGTAGTATACTTAGTGCCAGTGCCTGCAGTGCCACATATTACACTGCCGTAGTATACTTAGTGCCAGTGCCTGCAGTGCCACATATTACACTGCCGTAGTATACTTAGTGCCAGTGCCTGCAGTGCCACATATTACACTGCCGTAGTATACTTAGTGCCAGTGCCTGCAGTGCCACATATTACACTGCCGTAGTATACTTAGTGCCAGTGCCTGCAGTGCCACATATTACACTGCCGTAGTATACTTAGTGCCAGTGCCTGCAGTGCCACATATTACACTGCCGTAGTATACTTAGTGCCAGTGCCTGCAGTGCCACATATTACACTGCCGTAGTATACTTAGTGCCAGTGCCTGCAGTGCCACATATTACACTGCCGTAGTATACTTAGTGCCAGTGCCTGCAGTGCCACATATTACACTGCCGTAGTATACTTAGTGCCAGTGCCTGCAGTGCCACATATTACACTGCCGTAGTATACTTAGTGCCAGTGCCTGCAGTGCCACATATTACACTGCCGTAGTATACTTAGTGCCAGTGCCTGCAGTGCCACATATTACACTGCCGTAGTATACTTAGTGCCAGTGCCTGCAGTGCCACATATTACACTGCCGTAGTATACTTAGTGCCAGTGCCTGCAGTGCCACATATTACACTGCCGTAGTATACTTAGTGCCAGTGCCTGCAGTGCCACATATTACACTGCCGTAGTATACTTAGTGCCAGTGCCTGCAGTGCCACATATTACACTGCCGTAGTATACTTAGTGCCAGTGCCTGCAGTGCCACATATTACACTGCCGTAGTATACTTAGTGCCAGTGCCTGCAGTGCCACATATTACACTGCCGTAGTATACTTAGTGTCAGTGCCTGCAGTGCCACATATTACACTGCCGTAGTATACTTAGTGCCAGTGCCTGCAGTGCCACATACTTAGTGCCAGTGCCTGCAGTGCCACATATTACACTGCCGTAGTATACTTAGTGCCAGTGCCTGCAGTGCCACATATTACACTGCCGTAGTATACTTAGTGCCAGTTCCTGCAGTGCCACATACTTAGTGTCAGTGCCTGCAGTGCCACATATTACACTGCCGTAGTATACTTAGTGCCAGTGCCTGCAGTGCCACATACTTAGTGCCAGTGCCTGCAGTGCCACATATTACACTGCCGTAGTATACTTAGTGCCAGTGCCTGCAGTGCCACATATTACACTGCCGTAGTATACTTAGTGCCAGTGCCTGCAGTGCCACATATTACACTGCCGTAGTATACTTAGTGCCAGTGCCTGCAGTGCCACATATTACACTGCCGTAGTATACTTAGTGCCAGTGCCTGCAGTGCCACATATTACACTGCCGTAGTATACTTAGTGCCAGTTCCTGCAGTGCCACATACTTAGGGCCAGTGCCTGCACTATGATGTGTCGAGTGTCTTTGTCAAAGCCAT
Source organism: Coenobita brevimanus (assembly GCF_032717465.1). Lineage (NCBI taxonomy): Eukaryota > Metazoa > Arthropoda > Malacostraca > Decapoda > Coenobitidae > Coenobita > Coenobita brevimanus. The sequence continues at coordinate 90,440 of NC_136981.1, forward strand.
CTTTTATCCTGTTAATATACACTAATATGACCAGTACTTTTTTGTTAAGTTCATTTACACGCACATCAAAGGTCATGCAGCAATCCATATATATACCTAAGTTTTGTACATCAGTGCTGGCTTGAACTGCTGTGTCTCCAAATCCAACAGTAGTGTTAGGTAGTGAGATCACTGGCCTGCACCTAAAAAGATACATTGTGTGTTACTGGTATTTAGAAGAAGACCGTCTTTAAGAAAATATTCCCTGGCCATATTCAGTGTTTGCTCTGCTTTGTGCAATATATCCTGGAGAGAATCTAGTTTGCCACTGTGAAGAAACTGAGTGTCATCAACATATTGCACTAACACACAGTCGTTAAGATTTGTTGACAGATCGTTCACGTATATACTGAATAGTATAGGGCCAAGAACTGAGCCTTGGTGTACACCATAAGTGACATTTGATTTGGAGGATTTGGTGTTTGGGATGTGAACAGACTGTGTTCTGTTAAGGAAGCTGTCAAACCAGAAGTTATTAACATTGTCTTTATTGAGTTTATTGGGAAGAATGGGATGGCTGACACTATTGATTGCTTTGGATAGATCACAGAGAGTTAAAAGTGATATGTTTATTATCCATATTATGGTGGATATTATCTGTGATAACTGTCAGTGTTGTAATTGATGCATGTTATGGTGGATATTATCAGTGACAACTGTCAGTGCTGTATTTGTGGACAGCTTAGCACGGAAGCCATGTTGGGTTTGTGAGAGAAGTTTGTTTGACTCGAGAACTGTTATTAGTTGAGTTGAGACGATTTTTTTCAATAATATTACAAAAAAACAGGTAGCAGTGAAATAGGTGGGTAATTGCTCACGACCTGAGTGTCCCCATTTTTATATAAAGGCGTGACTGTACCATTCTTTTTTTTGTGTGTGTGTGTGTGTGTGTGTGTGTGCGACTCAGGGCAAAGGCTTCAGGGCCTATTTCTCGGGGGCAGTGACCTATCCCGAGGCCCAGTAGTCCTCCTACACCTCCACATGTCACCACTTCGGCGCTAACACCCACCATCCATATTGAATACATGCTAGGGCTGTCTCATACAGGACTGGTGTACTGGTATTAGCGGGGGTATTTTTACGACACGTCGGCGGGTCATCTGGTAGATCAGGAAAGTCTGCTTTTAGGAAATTCAAATCCTTAAACTGTTCCCTGCCCCAGCCGAGATTCGATCCTGGGTCCATTAGGACTGCAGGCCGCCTCTCTACCGATTCAGCCACCGCCTCCCGACAAGCATGAGGGAATACACCCGTAACAACTGAAGAATCTATTGCCTGGGTTAAATAAAATGCGAGTATGAAGAGGGAATCCTTAGTAAAACGAAGTGAAATATTGTTTGAGCCATAAGATGTAGTATTTTGTCAATGTTTAATTGTTAATATTACAGTGTTAACACCAACAGTGTCTGGTGGGCATTGTGTCATGCTGAGTGTGCCATTACCAATGACAAGTCTTTCAGAGGCAAGATTTATGGTGGTACTGGTTGGCAAGGACACCTGGGTATATTTTCAAAAGTTCTTTTACCTTCGTTTGCGAAAAAATAAATTCTTCAGCTGTACTTTGTGGATCATCAAAGGAGCTGTTGTTGTAGTTGTTATTGTTGTGTATTATGTCTTGGAGTATTGTCCATGTGGCACAAGTATTACCGCTTGAGTTTGAGTCCTTTGTGATAATATTGGTTAATAGATTGATTAATAAGTGATTTGGCTCTTTTCTTTAAATCCTTGTAACTTTCCTGTAATGACATGTTGAGCCTGTTTAGTGTTAATTGACTGCGTGTGTGATGCCGTGTTTGTGTTATTTACCGAATGTCATGGGTAATGCAAGGGGCAGGACATGTCATGGGTAATACAAGGGGCAGGACATGTCATGGGTAATGCAAGGGGCAGGACATGTCATGGGTAATGCAAGAGGCAGGACATGTCATGGGTAATGCAAGGGGCAGGACATGTCATGGGTAATGCAAGAGGCAGGACATGTCATGGGTAATGCAAGAGGCAGGACACGTCATGGGTAATGCAAGGGGCAAGACATGTCATGGGTAATAGAAGGGGCAGGACATGTCATGGGTAATGCAAGGGGCAGGACATGTCATGGGTAATGCAAGGGGCAGGACATGTCATGGTTAATGCAAGGGGCAGGACATGTCATGGGTAATGCAAGGGGCAGGACATGTCATGGGTAATGCAAGGGGCAGGACATGTCATGGGTAATGCAAGGGGCAGGACATGTCATGGGTAATGCAAGGGGCAGGACATGTCATGGGTAATGCAAGGGGCAGGACATGTCATGGGTAATGCAAGGGGCAGGACATGTCATGGGTAATGCAAGGGGCAGCAGGACGTGGTATTTCTCTAGTAACAAGCGGGGCACATTTGTACAAACTTGTGGTGTACACTGAGGGTAACACTTGAACCTGTTCATGTACATTGTCAGTGGCCAGAATAGTATTATTGGTTTTATTTAGTAGGTGGCAACACAGTACATCATTGCTATAGTTTGCAGGTCAGGGAAGGTTTGGCCATGTGGAGAGGATGGAGTGTGAGAGACTGACGAGGAGAGTGTATGTGAGTGAGGTGGAGGAGGGAGAAGGAGGGGGTGGCCAAGGATGAGATGGAGGGATGGAGTGGAGAGATATATGAGAGAGCGGGGTGTGAGCTGGGAGCAGGGCAGTGAAATGGCAGGGGACAGGGCAACTTGGAGGCGATTTGTTTGTGGCCACCCCTTACAGGATTAAGGCGTCTGGCAATAGATAGATAAACTATTAGTTATAATTATATCAAGAAGAGTAGCAGAGGTAGGAGTGATTCGTGTAGGCTTATTATCTACTTGTGTCAGTTTATTACTGGGGAGAGAGAGAGAGAGAGAGAGAGATGGAAGTTTGGATAGAGGTAGACAGAGGGGCGCCGCGGAGCTAAATAACCGACGTTTACACACCTCCACTTTCATGGGGTAACTGAAGGCGTGAAGGGGAGCGCCGGGGCCCGGGAGTGGATGTGGCATTGTTGTGTTGTGGGTGGAGGGAGACAGCAAGGCGCCATCCTGGGGGAGGAGCTTGTGAGATAGAACACTGTAAACAATAGAGGGATAACGTGTGTAACTTGGCCAGCCTTTATTACATTCTTTGACTTTCTTCTCTCTCTCTCTCTCTCTCTCTCTCTCTCTCTCTCTCTCTGCTTTTGTTGGTGCGTTGGCTCGATGTTAAAGGCGCCTTTTATGTCTTATTGGCGGTGGTGTTGTACAGCGTAGTGGGGTGCCATGGCCAGAGTGAGAGACTAATTAGGAGAGTATATGTGAGTGTGGTGAAGACCAAGGATGACTGAGGAAATGAAATCAATAAAATATTAGAGAGAGAGAGAGAGAGAGAGAGAGAGAGAGAGAGAGAGAGAGAGAGAGAAGGGAAATTAAGGAGGCAAAACAAGGGAGGTAGGGATGGACGGGGAAAAACGTAACTGGGTACAGAGAAAGGTAGTTGAGGAAGCAGGCAGTGACGTAGGAGGGAAGACAGGCGGAGAAAAAGGCAGGTACGTAAGCAGGTGGAAAGTGAGAGCAGGGAGGTAGGCAGGCAGGTAGGCAGCAGGCAGGTAGGTAGGTAGGTAGGTAGGGGAAAAGGCAGACAGGTGAGCAGAAAGTGAAAGACAGAGTGATTGGTGGGTGGATGGGTGAGGTAGAGAGAGAAGCAGAGGGAGAGAAAAGGAAAATTTGAGAGAGAGAGAGAGAGAGAGAGACCATACAGACTCATAACACTAACAGTAATTATGACCGGATGCCCTTCTTGATGTCAACCAGTGACTCTTGGCTGGACTCGAACCTTCAGTCCTTTGGTCAGAGCGGAGCGCACTAACCCACTGAGCCACGGCGGCTCTCTCTCTCTCTCTCTCTCTCTCTCTATGTAGAGAGAGAGAGAAACCCCTCCTCCCTCTACGTGACCTAAGGAACTCTATCCAGCTCACCCCTCTCCTTCACCCACCCCCCTGGTCCTACTCACTCGTATGTTCATATTAGTTTACTCTCTGTCCTTTCTTCCTTCCTTCCTCCTTTCATGTTTTCCTATGCATTCTTTTTTTATCCTTCTTTCCTTCCCGCCTTTCTTTTTCTTTTCCTTCTTTCCTTTCTTCAGTACTTCAGTCTTTCCTTCGTTCCTGCTTCCGTCATTCCTTTCTTAATTCATTCCTTCTTTCCCTGCATCTTTCCTTCTTCCTTCCCTCCCTCCTTCCGTCCGTCCGTCCCTCCCTCATTCCTTCCTTCAGTGTTCGTGCTCAGGTCATGTTTTGCTTCGTTAAGTTTTGCCCAGTACCCCCACCCACTCCCATTCTCTGTCTCTCTCTCTCTCTCTCTCTCTCTCTCTCTCTCTCTCTCTCTCTCTCTCTCTCTCTCATACTCTCTTCAAAGTACACCACGCACATATCCCCCCCTTCTCTGTCATACTTCGCTCCTCAGTGCACATCAGTCTCTCTCTCTCTCTCTCTCTAATGCACAGATACTCGCCTTCCCTCTCTCTCTCTCTCTCCTTCTCTCTCCGTGTAATGTGTAGTAACGTAGGAACCGTCCCTCATCCTGGACAAGTTAGTCTGATGAGCGGCTTCCTATATGGGCTTCCGTCCCATCCCACCCTCCGTACGGTTCCCTCCTGTTAATGATTGGCAGGTTGTTTAGGCCTACTTCTCTCTCTCTCTCTCTCTCTCATTTGTATTATTTTTTTTTATTCCTGCTTTGTATGCTTACGTTTTCTTAAGCCTTGAACATTCTCTCTCTCTCTCTCTCTCTCTCTCTCTCTCTCTCTCTCTCTCTCTCTCTCTCTTTTTTATCATTTTCTATTCGTGCTTCTTATCCTTCTCTTTAGTCCTTGAACATTCTCTCTCTCTCTCCCTCTCTCTCTCTCTCTCTCTCTCTCTCTCTCTCTCTCTCTCTCTCTCTTCAAAAGCAAGTAACCCTGAAGCCTTCCAGTAATAAACAGCATATAACAACAGTCACTACTACTACTACTGCTATTTCTACTTTGACTTGGTAAGTTCAAATTTATTTAAAGATAATGCTTATTTGCTTAACATACAAAAAAGTTATATGGATAACTTAGTAGTCATCGTATCACCTCTGCCTTAGTGATTTATTTGGGATATTACAGCTCATTTATTTCAACGTCATTTACATCATTCTTGTACCGTAGAACATAAATAACATGCAAGAATACATTACAAAAACCAATACAGCAATTAACAGGTAATGTGCGTATTAAAGTACCAGGTAAACAAAAAATACTCTATAGGCTTTTCTGACCTACAAGTTCAAGGTTAATAGCTCATTTAAATTCGAAAAACAGCGAGTAATTATACATTTTTACGACCCATCACATCTGGCCAGACTTTCTCCCGCCTCTCACGCCTGTACATCAGTTGGTCCTTTGTCAACCAATCAAATCTCGAATTCCCGTGAACCCGACCCTGATTGGCTCAAGTGGGGGATGTGTGCCGGAGCCGCGAGTTTTCATTGGCCAGGATCCGGGGCGACATTTACAAACGTATTTACAATGTTTTTCTTTGTGGTATATTAGATTTGCATTGACGGGAGGAACTAGATGTTTTAAAAGCTTCTTCACACATAATTCTTCGTCTTTTCTCCAAAATACATAAAAACAAAAAAGAAAAAGTACTTTATGACAGTTTCTTGCTTATAACTGCTATTTGTTTTTGGAGAATGAGCTCTACATTCCCTTTGTCTTTCCTACTAAACAAATCTTGAGTTACTATTCGTGGGAAAATAGTAAACTTTCCTTGTATGTGCTGCTAAAAAGACAATTTGAGTTACGAAAGGGAGTTAATGGTAAGTTTATTTGTAAATCCGGGCTCGGTGTAGCGAGTTTTGATTGGCTAGGATCCGGTAGACATGCCCGGGGCGGCTACACTCGAACGCCACGGCCCGTGACTCCGTGAGTTTGATCCTTCAGTGTGCGCTTAGCCTCGGGAGGGTGTGGATGTACGTGTCATCCGCTGTGATCTATGTGACGGTGATTTATCGAGTAGAAACAGTCCCAGTGAAAGTTGGATTGTGTGGACTTTTATACAGAGATGAGGGTTTGAACTAGATAATTAAATTGTATAATCAGTGAAGAGTGAACGAGAAATAAGCACCGAAATTAATGTGTCTAAGCGTGTACTCCTGAAAGCATAACACAAGGCAGCCCCCCCCCCCCGGTCAAAACAAATGCGTGTTTTTGTATTCGTTATCGCTTCAGTACGATAATTATTTTCATCTTACCTTCTCCAGACCACCTTATTCAGCTTGGCAGTGATTTGTGGAACCAGAGGAATTATATATGTATGTTGTTTCTTTAAATTCCTTCACATCTAGGGATTTTAAGTTGCTTTAAATCGCCCGCAGGCAACAAAGATGAATTTTTAAAAGGACGTAGCATCACACCCCTTCAGTACGAGTGGCCTTTCCTAAGTTGCAGTAGACGTTTTGGAGGTACAGTGCGGTGATATTGAAAAAAAATCCGTGACTTTTCGATGGGTAAATAAAAAGTGTATCTAACGCATGAAATTCGAAAGGCATTTTCCTTGTTGAATGAACTCTTCTGACTTTATTAAAACTGAACGAGAGGCATCATAATTCTGTAGGAGTTATTTTAATAATTGTAATGTTCCACTGACACGTGAACCCCGTAGACTGCAGGCTGATGTTGCTGTTCTGTAGTGCACCATCCTTCTTTCTGGGGATTGGGAGGGAGATGAACACTGGTCAAGCCGGGCAGTGGGGCCGCATGGTTATATCGGTGCCACCACCTGAAGGCGTCCGTTCCTCTAGCACCAAGAGTGTTAGAAATTGCTACTAAAACCGTTTCTAATGCGAATATAATTTTCTGAAGTTAGCAAGGAAAAAAATATCCTCTGACTGAAAGGCAATGACAGGAACACTAAAGGAAAATTAACGTGAGCATCCATAGTAGAAAATAAGCCTATAGATTACGTAGCGGAAATGAGATAGTGCTGAAGATAGCCAGTGTTATGTTGCAATCAGCGGTGAAGATAGCTGTGATTAATATTGATCATTGAAGTGCATACTGTAATCTGGGCATGCGCAGTGGCTAGGAATGAGAGACGTTGAAGATCTGAATTGTAATAAGTGCCGCGAAGCTGTTGGTGTTACTTTTATCTGATATTAGGTTTCTTTGTTTTCGTTGATGTGCATTCCTTGTATGATGTGTTTAGCAATAGTGCAGTAAACAGTGCTGGGCTGGCCTCAGTTTCCTGGCTTGCTTTTTTATGGCTGTATTTTTAGCTTTCATTTTCACTTCATTTTTTTTTTTTTACTTCGCCCTACCCTCTCCCACACTGTTCTCAGAGCCTTTCATCACTTCCTTTCCTTCCTTCCTTCCATCATTCATTCATTCATTCTTCCTTCCTTCATTCATTCATTCTTCCTTCCTTCCTTCCATCATTCATTCATTCTTCCTTCCTTCATTCATTCATTCTTCCTACCTACCTTCCTTCCTTCCTTCCTCGACCAACCACTCTTATCTAAGCCTACCATCTCATCTTCATCCTCTTTCCCCTTCACACACTTATTTCCTCTCATTCCCTTTCGTCTCCCCCATCCCTCGTATCCTCCTCCACCTCTTCCCGTTTCACACACTTCTTTCCTCCTTTTCCCTTTCTTTTCTCCCCCTGTCCCTCTCCTCTTTCCTTTCACACACCTCTCCTTCCCTTTCTTCTCTCCCTATCCCTCTCATCCCCCCCCCCATCTCTTTCCCTTACACACTTCTTTCCTGCCTTTTCCTTCCCCCTCACCCCTAACCCTCTCAGCCTCCCCCCACAGTAAAACCAATTTGCATAAGGTGAAATGGCTACCGTCCTTTGTAATATTCTCACCACCCATATCCAGTAACCTTCCATTGCCTTTTGATTGCTGTTGTGATACTGTTAGCAACGGTCATAACAGTTAATGGGTTTGGATCATTTACCCTTAGCAATTCTTTTATTTTTATTTTATTTTTGACGTACTATTGCCTGACTCTCTCTCTCTCTCTCTCTCTCTCTCTCTTTCTCAGTTATATACCTGTTATCTACCTGTATCTCCATCTCTGTCAGTCTGTCTATCTGTGTGTCAATTTGTCATATTTCCAGCTTGGCATTGGTTATGGTATTCAATCTCCTTGCGTCCTTATCAGTCCCTTATCAGTTTATCTCTGCTGGATTAAGTGATGTCACACGCTGCCCATTATTAACTGATTTCCTTTTTTTATGCAATGTTTACCTATAGAAGAGTTGATGGTTCTAAGCTGATGATGATGATGTTGAACTTGTTGATGATGGTGATATGTTGGATTTGATAGTGACGATATTTTGTATTTATAGTGATGATTTACTCCTGCTTTGGGTGATCGATAGTAGTGGAAGAAAAGAGGATGATGGTAGTTATTTTTTGTGGATTATTATCTAGGCCTATCTTACTTTAATGAGAAAGAAATGGGTTAGGATGATAATTATGATGAAGGTGATTTATACTCGTCCCAGGTAGCTTGTTAACTCTAATTACAGCGCGAGATTAATGCTGTTGATTATCCTGAGAGTAAACAGCTATGAATCCCGCTCCTCTCTCTCTCTCTCTCTCTCTCTCTCTCTCTCTCTCTCTCTCTCTCTCTCTCTCTCCCGGGGCAGTTTCTGTTTATTAATCTCCCTTTTCGTTTTCCTTTCCTTTTTTTTTCCCCCCATCCCTTCCGTCTTCCCTTTCCCTCTCTGTTTCTCTTTCCCCTCTTCCTTTTCCTCCAGGCTTCCCTCTTCCCTTTCCGTTATTGTGTTCTCTCCCTTCTTCCCTCATCCTCTTCTTTCTTCCCTCATCCCTTTCCATTCATTTTTCATTCCCCTCTGCCTCCTCGCTTTCCTTTCCATTCTATTTCTCTCACCCCTCTCTCTCTCTCTCCTCTTTCTACCCTTTCCCTTTCACATTCTGTCTCCCCTTTCCCTTCGTTTATTTTTCTTTCTCCCCACTAGTCTTTTCCTTTTTCTCTCCAGTTCTTTTTCTCTCCCTTCTTTTTCCGTTTCCTCTTCTCACTTTCTCCTATTCCCACTCACTTCCTTTCGTAGCATCGCCTATAATATATTCTGATACCTAATTTTGTTATACTTTTTCATATACCTGATGATGTAACTACCTAGCGTGTTTGTAATAGTCGTTATGTTAGGTACCGGTAAATTAGCTTCTGTATTAGCATTTAGCCTATATTTTTCTTTGGGGGGGGCCTAAATAATAGACGATGTTAGGTAAAAGATTAACATTAGCCCTGGATGCTCACGAATTATAAAAGGTCTGACGGTCTCACATGTTTAGGCCTATAAATTAAGGATATCGTAGACCTAAAATTCAATCCAGTGTTTAGGCCTACAATTAAGGGTATCGTAGGCCTATAGATTAATTGTTTAGACCTACCGGTATAAATTAAGGATATCGTAGACCTAAAATTCAGTCCAATAAATGTTTAGGCCTATAAATGAAGGCTATCGTAGTCCTAAAAATCAGTCCAATAAATGTTTAGGCCTATAAATGAAGGATGTAGGCCTGTTAATTGAGGATATCGAAGAATTTTTCCACTTAGAAGTATTAAAGGAAGAGAACCGAGAGGAAAATAAAGAAGGCAAATCCAGACGCAGCTAAGATACATAAATCGGCTTTATCTTCTTCCGTCTTAGAGTTTTGTCTGAAGATACATAGAATCTGGCGGTATACAGAATGAAATCGACTTACTTTGAAATGGTGATATGGATTGGTGGTATTGAAAAAGGATAGTGTATTTCATGCTGTATTTATTCCCCTTACAAAATTTGAAAAGTGTACCGTATGTAAGCCAAGAACTGCTATTGAGGAAGAATGTGACAGACAAAGTAACCGCTCTGAAAAAACACAGACAGTAGTGAACCGTGAAGTGTTGGTGGTGTGGGTGAGATGGGGACGGTGTGGGTGCGGGTGTGGGTGTAGTGCTGGTGTGGTGTGGGTGTGGGTGTAGTGCTGGTGTGGGCGTGGGTGTAAAGGTGTCATGATGTTCCAGTGTCTCTCCTCCCAGCGGCCCGATTGGGGATACAGCCAGAAAGAAATGAAGGACTTTTTTCCTGGTAAGTACTGTGTATATGAATTTTTGGATCTCTCTCTCTCTCTCTCTCTCTCTCTCTCTCTCTCATCATTTACCTTGTGTGTTATTGGTGTACGGTAATATTTCGTAGACGAGTGGAGATTTGATGGCTCAGGATGATGATGATGATGTTGGTGGTGACGATGATGATGATTAATTGGTAAAATAGTAGGGGATGCCTGTGAGAATCGTATTATTATTATTATTATTATTGGTACTGGTATTGTTACTACTACTACTACTAGTTCAATCAGCTGTTATCATGAGGAGTGTTATAATTACGTTACGTTACCTTGAAAAATAATGAAGGACAAGTGGAGAATTGAAAGAGAGAGAGAGGTATGGATAGCCCGTGGTTTAGTGACTCATTTCCTTTAAGTTTTTTCTTGACGTGAAAATTACCCGAGTCATTACTTCTTTCTGCCTTGCTCACGACTCTCTAGGGCCCGTATTCTCGTTGGTTGAGGAAGCCCCTTAACACTTTTTCCTAAGCGATTTGTTTCGTTTCTTACACCTGTATACAAGATCCAACATATCCGTACCCAGCATAATATACAAAAGGATATTAACTAACCAGATCCAAAAATAAATCGCTAAGGAATGGGTGCTAGCGAGCTTCCTTAGCCGACGAGAATAGTAATCCCTTGACTTTGAGGATACCTTTTATATATTTCATTCTTTCTCTACTCTTTTCACACTAACTAGGCGTAAAAATTGCTCTCTGCACATCTTGAATGCTGATCAGTAACATTAGCATTAGAATATGGTGTGCTCAGTGGCAGGAGAAAACAGTACTATGGTTGTACAGCATTTCTATAGCACTGCTTCGTGACTAGCATCATATTTTGGTGGTACTGTTATTTTTACAACTCAGTATTCAAGATGGGAAGGCGGCAGTTTTACGAGTGAAGATAGTTGTGTGTGTGTGTGTGTGTGTGTGTGTGTGTGTGTGTGTGTGTGTGTGTGTGTGTGTGTGTGTGTAATCCAACAGAGGGTTGTGTTTATACTCATTTAGATGCTACACTGAAGTCTTTGTTACCAACCTGGTCAGGGGAAGTCCCGGGGTGAATGGCACAGACCTTAATCCATTCCATAGAGCGATTTAGTCTGTCGGCCACTAATGTATTACGAATTGAGCTTGAGGATATTAAAAGCTATGCAGTAGTTGCTAAAGCCATTGCAAAGGACACACCCCCTCACTTCCCCCCTGATATATTGTGTTTTATTGCGAGGGGAGCGCCGCCCCCCCTCGATTTTATCACTTGGTAACAGAGAGGGGGAGACGAGGACTTTGCTTCCCCCCCCCCCTGGTAGCAACATACGTGGCCAATTACACTAAAGTTTACCAGCCTTTATTTTTTGTGTCTGGTGCAGTGTGTGTGTGTGTGTGTGTGTGTGTGTGTGTGTGTGTGTTTTGAGGTATTTCCTAAAGTTTGTATATGTGCTGTTTGTGGTGGATGTGTGTGTGTGTGTGTGTGTGTGTGTGTGTGTGTTTTGAGGTATTTCCTAAAGTTTGTATATGTGCTGTTTGTGGTGGATGTGTGTGTGTGTGTGTGTGTGTGTGTGTGTTTTGAGGTATTTCCTAAAGTTTGTATATGTGCTGTTTGTGGTGGATGTGTGTGTGTTTGGACTCTTTTGAGGTATTTCCTAAAGTTTGTGTATATGTTGTTTGTGCTGGATGAGTGTGTGTGTATGTGTGTGTATTGATAATGATGATGGTTAGGCTGCGTGCGGAATGCTGGTTATAAATTAAAACCATTCGTCGTGTATATATGTTTAATTGCTTGAGTTACCGTACCATTTGTTGGTGTTTATTCTGGCGTGTTATTGATCTTTCTGGGGGTATCTCTCCCCCTCTTTTCCCCTCTCTGATATATCACACATTTTTTCCTCTTTGCTTTTGGTTGTGTTTAGCTGTGCACCCCTCATCCTACCCCCTGTTTCCCCTCTTCTCCCCTCTCATTTTGAACCCTTTAGCTGTGCACCCCTCATTCTACCTCCTATTTCCCCTTTAGCTGTGCACCCCTCATTCTACCCCCTGTTTCCCCTCTTCTCCCCTCTCATTTTGAACCCTTTAGCTGTGCACCCCTCATTCTACTTCCTGTTTCCCCTCTTCTCCCCTCTCATTTTGAACCCCTCCCTCCTCCTGTCTTTCCCTTCTTCCCGTTCTTTCTTCCCTCTCTCTCTTTCCTTCCTCTCTCGCTCCCTCCCTTCCCTCTCGTGCATTCTGTCATAACACATCCCTCACCTTTTCTTCTCCCTTTCTTCTCTTCCTCTCATCCATTCCTTCCTCCCTTCGCCAACCTTTTCCCCTCTGCTTCATTCCCCTCTCCTCATTCTTTCCTTCCCTCCCTTCGTCCCTCCTCCCCCTCACCTCCCTCTCCTTTGCCCCCTGCCCCTCATCTCCCTCCCCCTTGCCCCCCCCCTTGCACCCTCCTGACGGGCATAGTTTACTGTCCCTGGGGCTCTTCTGCTCTCTCTCTCTCTCTCTCTCTCTCTCTCTCTCTCTCTCTCACAACCTCTTCACTACGATGACATCTTTATCATTCATTTTCGTGCTACCACCAGACGATGTTATTCAGGGGTAGGCCCACTCGCCAGCCCCCTTATCACCAGGTTCTGAGAGAGGGAGAGAGTTACATAGATGCACTACACAGATATTATGTTCTTTAATGGACTGTCCGGTTTTAATTGCAAAGACTTACCGTGCACACTAATCAGAGAGAGAGAGAGAGAGAGAGAGAGAGAGAGAGTAATGAAATCCTGTATGTGACTGAAAAATGTCGATGATTGTAAACGCAAAGCGAAAAACGATTAGGGTGTGAGACGGAGGGAGGGAGGCATCAGTACATTTCTCCTATACTTCCTTTGTCAGTTCACATGCACTACCACAGCCGCCAAGTGCCAACCACCACCACAGTGTCAGCCATCCACCTTACATTTATCGCATCTACCACAACTACCACCTGCATCATTGCTACTTTCACCACCACAACCACCAACACAACGACTACTGTGCCCATCACCATGATAGGTACCACCATCACCAGAACCACCATCACTACAACATTACCACCATAACTACCACACCTACCACCACAGCGACTACTTCCATGCTTGCACCATCACAGTTACAACCTCAGCTACCACTACTACCAACTTTACCACCATAACTACCACAGCCACCAGCACAGCCACGGAGGGATGGCATGTTGTAAGGTTGTTAGGACTGGATCTGGATCCTATCCCATCACCCTCTCTCTCTCTCTCTCTCTCTCACCCATATTTGGCTAACCCTGCATCTCACTCCTCAGTGTTTACGGCTTGATTGTAGGTACTGTGTAGGTAGGTACTTGATGGTAGGTAGGTAAGTAAGTATTCATATTTAGCTAGGTACCGGTATATCAGTTTTGGTAAGTAGGTAGTTTTCAGAATGATGGGAAAGTTGGTTAAATTGAAAATGGTAGGTAGGTATTGATAGGTAAGTCACAATTTAACACCGTTGGTAGTCACAGGTACAGTAAGTAGGAAATCGGTAGTAGATATCACTCTTGGAAAGTACCACAGTAGCCGTTGGTAGGGTGATGCAAGTAAATGGAAGGTAGGTTGGTAGTAGGTAGGTAGGAGCGTAAGTAGGTGGATAGGTATAGGTAGGCAGGCAGGTTAATGAGGTAGGTAGGTAGGGGTGATATTTTGCTTTATTTTTCTTCTCATGGGCCCGTATTCTCGTTGGGTAATGAATCACCTTAACACCTCTTCCATAGCGATTTATTTTTTGATATGCGGTGGGTGGTTTAAATTCATTTGCACGTTCTTATATGCAGAGTATGGAGGTATTAGAAGGATATATATACCGTAACATGGAAAAAGGTAATAAGGTGTAGTAAGGAAAATAAATCGCTTGGGAAAAGGTGTTAGGGAGCTTCCATAACCGGCGAGAATAATGGCCATAGAATTAATATTGTAAATAGCCTCGAAGCACCAATGGTTTCTGTTTACTTTCTTTTTCATTGTCGCTGTTGCTTTCCTTCCCTTTCCCTTTCCTTCCCATCCCTTCACTTCTCTTTCCTTTCCTTGGATAGTGAGGTCATCATTCTTGGTCAGTAGGCAGTGGTAGGTAGGTAGGATTGTAGGTAGATCGATGTAGGTATGTGCAAGGCTAAATAAAAGTATCTTGAACTGAGTCAGTGCTCGTGAGGTCAGAGAGTGTTGTGGAGAGAGAGAGAGAGAGAGAGAGAGAGAGAGAGAGAGAGTACCGTACAAGTTTGTCTTCTTGCCTGTTAATAAAACATGAAATGTCCTTTGTTTCGTGGAGGAAATTACCGGTAGGCTATGAATATATTACACACACACACACACACACACACACACACACACACACACACACACACACACACACACACACGCTCTCTCTCTCTCACTCTCTCTCTCTCTCTCTCTCATCGTCATAATCGACCCCTGCTGCTAAGTTACCTGAACAAATTTGGGAGACCAGACAGGTGAAAAAAGTGAAAATATTGGGGTTCACACCTGTCCATCTCCTTCCTTCATTCTCTCCTTCATTCACCCCTTCATTCCTTCCTTCCTTCCTTCATTCACACTTGTTTCTTCCTATCTTCCCCCTTTCCTTCCTTCCTTCCATTCATTTATTCACTTATTTCTTCTTTCCCTTCCCCTTTCCTTCATTCCGTCCTTCATTCGTTCATTGACTCACATATTCCCTTCTTCCTTCGTTCCATTATTTATTCATTCATCTGTCGTTTATTCCTTTCCTTCCTTCCTTCCTTCCATCCTTCATTCCTTTATTCATTCATCCTTCATGTACGCTAGCTATTCCTTTCCTTCCTTCTTTCTTTCTTTCTTTCTTCGTTCCTTCATTCACTCACTCATTCATTCAGTCATTTATCCATCCTACATTATTTCTTACTTCCTGCCATCGTTCATTATTTTCCCACATTCTTCCGGTTCATTCTTTCCCCTTGTTTTCATACCATACGTACCTTTGTTTTTCTAGTTTATTATTCTTATTTTTTTTTCATCCTCTGCTTCTTGTCCCTTCATTCTTCTTTCCTATTTTCCTTCTTTTTAACATTCTTTTTTTTTCTTCCTTGCCTCATTTCATTTTTCTTTCATTTTCTTTTTCTTCATTTTTTCCTTATTTCCTCATAGTATTGCTCTCTTCCCTCCTTCCTTCCTTCTTTCAGGGTGTGAATGCAGAATGGTTGTAGAATTGTGTGTGTGTGTGTGTGTGTGTGTGTGTGTGTGTGTGTGTGTGTGTGTGATAGAGTGAAAGGAATGGATGACTGACTGCTTGTGAGTGTGAGAAAGACATGTGGTTGGGTTAGTTTGGCCTTGTGCTGAGTGGGTGACTGGAGGGAGAGAGAGAGAGAGAGAGAGAGACTGACCTTGCACTGTCACACGCGAAAAAACTAAAAATCGCTCATTTTGTCTCCGCTCTTGTGAGGAGAGAGAGAGAGAGAGAATACAGGTGTGCCAGCTAAATCTTTACAGTATAGGTTCCGCTACTACTGTATAATGTAGACTTTTTCTCTCTTTTTCTCTTTCTCGGTCTGTCTCTCTGTCTGGCGCTCTGTAGGTCTATCTATCTATATGTGTCTGTCTATCTATCTATCTAACTTGTTCCTTCTTCTTTTTATCTGCCTTTCTGTCTGTACATCCGTTTGTCTCTCTCTGTCTCTTGTATTTATTTAGGTTGTATATTGTTAACATGTTCATACTACCAGCAGCCGTTCTCTCACCTTCGCTTCAGTAACCACAATCACATTCCCTACCACAGTTATCATTCCTACCGGTACCACAGTCACTACCACCTCCACCTCTAACATTACTACAGCCTCTACTTTACTACCATCTCCGCCACCTCTGCCTCCGTTACCACCATCTCTACCTCCACTACCACCATTCCTGCCACAACTACCACCACTACCACTGTACCTATTAACACAAACCTACCACCACTACCACCAATCCATTACCACTTTCCCTACCTCCACTACCACGATCCCTGCCATAACTACCACCACTACCACTGTGCCTATTAACACTTGCCTACCACCACTAACAACATCCTTACTAGCACTACCAGCATCCCTACAACAACTACCATCCTTCCCACAACCACCACCACACCAAGCACTAAAAAACACTCAGTCATTAATATTTTATGGTTCCTAGTAATGAGTGCAAAGACGAGAGAGAGAAAGAGAGAGAGAGAGGGGTCCATGGTGGCAAAGTGGTATCGAATTCGCTTATTTTTCTGTGATGTCTTGATCCTGGGTTCGAACTTCAACATGGCGGTCATTTAAATAGGTTGCTAGTATTGTTACACACACACACACACACACACACACACACACACACACACACACACACACACACTTTCTCTCTCTCTCTCTCTCTCTCTCTCTCTCTCAGGTGTGTTTATTTGCATTTATACAGGTGGGTTATCAGGTGTGTGATATAAGGTGGGTAGGTACGCTTGGATAGGTAGATGGCAGCGTAGGTGAGTAGGTCGGTTAGTAGGTAGATTATTCGCCAGGTAAATATTAGACAGGTAGATTGACGGTAAATTAGGTTAATAGTTTGCAATTAGACAGGCGGCCTAGATGTTTTAATTAGCCTTGGATTATTTAAACAGGTAGATAGGTGGGTAATTAGACAGGTAGATATATTACCTAGAAATATTTTAGACTAGACAGGTAGAATAGATTATGGTAGACAGTGTTAATTACAGGTAGGTATTTTAATTACACCGATAGATTTTTAGTTTTTTGAGATAGATAGATAATTAAGGAGGTAAATTATATAAGAATTGGGTACATGGATTCGTAAATAGACACATAGGTAATTACATAGACAGGTGTATTAGACAGGTAGA